>NW_026854098.1:177500-490587 GCF_026571515.1 Ruditapes philippinarum
TATCTATCTATCTATCTATCTATCTATCTATCTATCTATCTATCTATCTATCTATCTATCTATCTATCTATCTATCTATCTATCTATCTATCTATCTATCTATCTATCTATCTATCTATCTATCTATCTATCTATCTATCTATCTATCTATCTATCTATCTATCTATCTATCTATCTATCTATCTATCTATCTATCTATCTATCTATCTATCTATCTATCTATCTATCTATCTATCTATCTATCTATCTATCTATCTATCTATCTATCTATCTATCTATCTATCTATCTATCTATCTATCTATCTATCTATCTATCTATCTATCTATCTATCTATCTATCTAAATGCTCCGGCATTTTCCCACAACCCACAACCTGCAATAAATAAGGTTGAAACCCTTCTTAAAAAGTATTTTTTAAGATTTATTCTGTTTTGTCAGGGTAATTGCCTTTGAATTAGTAAAATGAAAATGAAATTTTCAACTCGGCTCGTGTGTAGCTCAAAAAGTGATAGCTTAGTCTTTGTCACGAGATACTTTGTCGTTGCCACGAGTTACTAAGTCATGGCCACGAGATAGCTAAGTCGTGGCCACCAGATACTATGACGTGGCCACGAGATAGCTAAGTCGTGGCCACCAGATACTATGTTGTGGCTACAAGTTACTAAGTCGTGGCCACGAGATAGCTAAGTCGTGGCCACCAAATACTATATCGTGGCCACGAGTTACTAAGTCGTGGCCACGAGATAGCTAAGTCGTGGCCACGAGATAATTAACAATTCAGAATACGCTATATATTATGATTTTTTAAAACTTAACAACTTACTTTTACATGCAACATAATCTTTGAAAATACTGAAGATATTCGCTTTGAACTTGTCTTAAGGATCGTATTAAAAAGTCACCTTCCAAGGCCCATCGGGCATTAATTTTGACTATAGCTCTTTGTTGGGACAATTTTGTGATCGAATGGTCAGTTTGCCCATTCATAAATTGTTTTATCATAGTATTATCATTCTTCGTCTGCAATTTTAACATGAGTTGTTATGGGTTTATTGATAGGCATGTAAAGACACTGATGGGTCAGACGAGGTCATTAAAATAGTAGATTATCCTCCCAAATAAATCAATTGACAGCCTTTGTTCATTTTGACTATTATGTTGTATGTTCCAAAGAAAATACCACATGAACTTGAAATTCTATCAAATAACCAATATTAATGATAATATCCAAAAAATACCCCTACATAGTACAAATAAACTTATACCAAATAGGGGGTATATTTTGGATATTATAGACCTGTATATTTTTGATATTATCGTTAACATTGATAGAATTAAAGTTCCTGTTAAAAAAAATTTAATACTCAAATCTCTAGCATGCCTACCAAAGTTCATGATGAACAATGTCTTTCGTCCGCCCATTCATAAATGATATAAAATACTGGTTAAAACCAATTAACCATTGAAAAGTTTATAAGAATATCTGGTCATCAGATGTCTACTAGTGCATCTTCACTTGCTGCATTTCTTGCTTGGACACCCTTTGATGCTTTGCATCAATGCTTTTCTTGTAGTAAATGAAACGAGTAAGTTACGAGGATATAACACTGGCTGAGCGACATCTCGGGTTGTTTCTGCAAATAATTGTCATTTTTAGCAGAAACATCCCTTCATGTCGCCCCAGCCAGTGTTATATCCTCGTAACCAACTCGTTTCATGTACTCATTCGGAACTGCTTCGGCTATTATCTATAATAAAAAATTGGTTAAATCGTTTTGTATATATGTTAACCTTATTTCATCCATAGTGGGAATGGAAATTTTAAAACAAAAGGACGTAATTTGGTAAATTGAATCCGAACCGCAATATGGACTTTACCGAGAATATAACTGTAGCGCCACCTGTTAGCATAATTTGGGTGTCACATATTATTACACCAGATGTCGCGTCGTATTATAAATGCTGCATTCGGCTTTCGGCTATGCGTCATTCAAGCTGAGTAAATAAATCCAAATAGTTAAGTTATTGAATTAATGTACCAATTGATCGTTAAATAACGATATCAACATACAATTAAGCAAGACGCACACAGCAGAAAGCATAATGTGCATTTAAGAAAGCAACTTGTAAAAGTCAGAATGCAAGATGTACACGGCATAATGCAAGATGTACAAGTCAGAATGCAAGATGTACAAGTCAAAATGCAAGATGTACAAGTTAGAAAGCACGATGTAACGTAAGAAAGCAAGATGTAATTTTGGCGTTAATACCTCAATATCATTCCATAAATACCTTTCCATAGTGACTTTTATTCCAAATCAACGTATGCCTACCTTGACTTTCAAAGCAACACAGCACTCTGATTTATCGTTGTAAATATGATTGTGTGGTAGATTTTTGTTTTCAGAAATCTTGGTTCGTTACTAGGCGATTGTCTGAAATTTGCACTCCACAGGGAAGTTCAGGAAGACTCTGTCACTAACAGTTTGTTCATTAGCTCCGTTATCCCAGTGCCAATCGCCACCAATATGATGGTCATATGGGGGTTGCGTTCATTGAACGCCGCCTTTCCTTGTTGATCTTGTTGATCTTTTTCATCATATTTTAACAATGTCTAAAGAACAACATATGATTGCAGTTTCTACACGTTGTCATATAACAGATACACACGTCCAAAGCGCCAAAAATCTTTCTGAACATTTATGAACAACATCAACCTAATAGAATATCACCACAATTTCTAGCTATACTTAAATGTAATAGAAGCTATACGGGGTGAAATGAACACCCTCATAATACGTGTTGGTGCAGTGCCACAAACCACCGCCTACAAATATGCGAAAATTGTCCAGTAGTGAATAAATAAACTCAAATATTATGAAAAATATTGGTTTACATCCATACGACAACGCAGTCGGATTGTAATCAATAGTCAGGACAGGCATACAATATTAGAATAATTTTCAATGATACATTTATTTTGTTGCATTTGCGTATAACGCAATATCACATTTATTTGGCATGTTCATCAAATTTGTGTTTCTTTTGAAATTTAATAATTGGAATATTTATCATGACTTTCAACTGTATTTATTGAAAATTTCAGCAGGATCTTACCAAAATTGGCACACATATGACACCATTTATACATGCACACTTATAAGACTAGTTAAGTGTATTTCAAAATAGTGACTGTTAAAATGGTGATTGACCAACAGTTCTTATTGGAAAAAGTTTAGGGTAAAATTTAAATCTGCCTGAAATATAAAAAGACTGCCCCACTCTTTTTATGAAATGAACGTTTAGGTAAATTCTAATGGATATTTACGAAAATTTCGTTTGAATCCATGCGTTGTTTATTGTTAATGTGAAATAAATTTTTATATTAAAAGGAATTATGGCAAAATGAAAACTTATTTTGACATTCACTTCTGCACTCATTTGGTATTGGATGGGCATAATGTCACAACGGTCGGTGTTTATGCTAAAATTGATCGATGTAAGGCCATTCAGGCTCAGTAATAACAGTGCTTAATCGTTTCAGGCTGATTTGGAATATTTCCCCGTTCCTGAACTGATTTGGATTTATAGCACCGAATTGATAAAGATAAAATGGATTTTTAGCTTGACGAGGTAAGAAAATATATATAATAAACACATTTACATGTTTTAGTCTTTGAATATTCTACTTGCACGGAACATTGCAATGTTTAAGGAATTCATATCAACCAAGGCCAAAAAAATCTGTGTTTAGAAATAATCAGGGTTTTCACTAGGAGACTCCCAAGCGAAAAAGTGGGAGTGCCAAATCACGTTGAATATGTTAAACTGCCTTTCCTGCATTTATGTAGTTGACGAATATGATGAATAAGTAGAGTATTTAGAAAAATGATAATATGTTCCAAATGGAAAACACGGTTTTGTTAACAAGTGATTGAAAATATTTGAAATATAATTTCTAAAACTTACATATATATATTTATATTTATATACTGTTTTCTTCCTGATGAACTCCACAGAGTCTAATGTTCGTCAATATCTTTTAAATACTTTAACAAATTTCTTTTTTACTGTCAAGTAAGTAGGTCATATATATTTTTAGCTCTTCGAAATTTCTGACACGTGAAAAAAAACCCTCTAGGGTCGGCGACTTTTATTGGTAGGGTCGGGTTCCCCGAAACACAGGTATTTTTGTTTTTGCACGGTGAAAGAAAATTGTTCAATGATATAAAATACCAATTTGAATACAAGTGTAGAAATAGAGACGATACTGTGACAGAATTTTTAAATTATTTGTAATTTATTGAAATATTTGAATATTATCTTTAATGTATGGGACGTAAATCATTTTGAATTATAGAATTAATTCATAAAGAGTTAATTCGCTTTTCGTTTTTCGGACAAGTTAATGATACCTTTGCGAATTCTTATATTTATCAGATTATCTGTACTGCTTCAAATTTTGTTAGAATCAAATGTATACATGTATCATTGTAAGGTTGATAGGAGGATGCTCTTCGACCCCTATCATGCCAATGACGGGGAAAATTAATGGGGTTACCCCTGAACAGGGCGCCCGAAACGGAAAAAATTAAGGAATTTATATACAACTTTATAAGGTTTTAAGCTATTTTTCAAAAAAGTATCATATATCATATATCATCATATCTACAGACATGCAAGCATCAGAAAGGGTGGGAGGAGGGTAGTAGTATGGAAAGTACATCGCAAGAAATTGAGAGGGTAGATAGGAATAGGTACGAGGAGGGGTAAATGTTTTCTAAAACAAGTTTAATGTACTTGAAAAAAACGAAAAAAGAACAGCAAAACAACAAAAAACAAAACAATAAAAATTTCAACTACAGCAATTCATTTGATTATTTCATTGACGCTGCATGCCTCCAGAGAAGCAGTAAGAGCTATTTTATACTATTTTGACCTCTTTGTGGGAATTTTCGTTGATTGCAAGTGCTGTTTACAATGTGTAAATTATTTTCTTTGTTAAATTCACAATGTGTTGCTTTTGAATAATCTTTTTAAAAATTCATGAAAAATAGCATGAATCTCGAGGCATGCTGCTTTATTTCAAAAGAAATATTAAATTTTGTATATTATCTTTAGGCATTAGAATACAGATCAAAGGAGTGTTTGTAATTCCGCTCCATTAGTGCATTAAAGAAATAACATTAAAACTGGCAGTCATTGAGGTAGATGGGAACCAAACAGTAGAGCAACACACGAATTATTTTGGAAGAAGAACACGACAAGGTATCACCCAGCATGAATAATAATAAAAGAAGATCTTCAACACAGCGGTTGAATGAAAAACAACGCTCAAAATGTATAAGCCTTGGTATAACGTTTTTCAAACCTAAACACAGACAATATTGTACTCTGGACTCACGTTTAAAATCATATGAAAATGAAAATTGGATTAAAGATAAAACACCGGGGGTAAAAGAACTAGCAGAGGCCGGACTTGCATATACAGGTGTTGCAGACTCTGTGAGTTGTTACTACTGTAATATCGGCCTACAAAACTGGCCGAAAGACGCCTGTCCTTGGGAACAGCATGTAGTAGCCAGTCCTGATTGTGCCCACGTAGCTCAGTGCAAAGGTAAAGCTTATGTTAGAAAGATTCTAGGGGAAAACGATCAAGATTCAGATTTTGAAGTGGACGATTCAAAGGATTTCGTTGATACTGTGGAAGAAGCTATTAAGAGAAACGGAGCAGCTGTGACTGCAGCTAAGAAGTATCATACTAACGAACAAATCATAAATAAAGCTGTCAAATCGTTAATAAATTCTAGCGCTCTAAAACCCTTCAATGCTGTTGAACTTATAGCTGCTATTGAAGAAGTTGAAAAAGAGTCTAAAAAGCGAAAACAATCAGAACAGTTGGCCAATAACTCGCAAGCAAAATCTGAAGATGTAGAAACTGATGGTGATACGTCTGAGTCAGATGAAGAAGATGAAGAACTAAACAGACGATTGAAGAAAAGCCTTACTTGTAAAATTTGTTTCAACGCGGTTATTTCTATAATTACATTACCATGTGGCCACATGATTAGCTGTTCCCAGTGTATACCACCACTCACTAGATGCGCAGTCTGTCGGGCCGATATAAAAGGAACTGTTCGAGCCCTGATGGCCGTTTAAATACATGTTTTTGTTTGAGTTTTTATGCTCCCCGAACAAAAGGGGGGTTTATATTCGCCGCTTTGTCCGTCAACATTTCGTAGTTATGTTGTTCTTTCCCACGATTTAGCTTAGCATCTTCATTCATTGAGCGATAAATTCCATATATGGTTGCTAGGTAGATGGTTTGGATGGCCACGAGTTCTGTGTCACTGATGTCAAGGTCATTGGTCATAAAATAGATGTTTACATTCTTTAAACATCATTCATTAACCGATGTCTTTCATATTTTGTAAGTACATACCTTTTGTGGTCCTCTAACTTTGCTTGTAATTAGGGGTCACGTAGGTCAAGGTCACCGGTACTAGAAATAGATTTATACACTTTTGCTCAATCATTAACCAATGTCTATCATATTTGGTATGATATACATGTACCTTTGGATGGTCCTATTACTTGATTTAAGCTATCAAGATCATTATCAGTGAATATTTTGCATTGTACATAGTATATAAACGAAAGTGCAATTTTGGGGAGCATCCTTTAGCGATATGTTTTGTTGTTTAATATGTTGTAAGCTATAGTATTAATTTTCAGCTCTCCATCCATATTTATTATTTTGTTTAAAATCATATAATTTTCCGCATCAGTTAAAGACTTGTGTTTAGTTAATATCCCTGTTTCAAATTTATCTTAAGTAATGTATGTACACAATGTAGTATACTTCCGATTATTTGCGCAGTGTATCCAATAAGAAAGATAAAACGCTGGTTGTAATAAAGATAATATATAAATAAATAAAAGCATAAATGCTTATTAATTTTCTTTTCACTATTCTATGATAGGGCACAATAGTTATGTGGTTTTCCTTGTACACCGTGAATGTTGTGAAGTTTGCTGATATGTCAAATCTAAATGTAATTATTTTGCACAAACTAGTTTAAATATTTTGGTAAACTGGCATTGTTTTAATTTATTTCCTTTCGTGTTCACCAAGACGTGTGTGCTGAGATAGGATAGTGAAACGTATATTTAAAAAGACTATAGCCTTGAAGGTCATAGTGATCTGGATATGCAGCTATCCACATTATACCATAGGCCATAGTGGTCTCGGTATATGGCTGCAAAAAGTATAGGTCAAAGTGAACTATATATGTTCAGCTGCAAAGCATATAGAAGATCAAAAAGATGTCTATATGGAACTGCACTGTATATAAGAGACCAAAGTAAACTGGATCAAAGTGCTTCACAGTGTATATAGGACTTTTTAGTTATGCAGATTCATGATAAATGCATCATTATACGCCCGAAAACAATTCGACGTATAATGTTATGCACCTGGTCGTCCGTCCGTCTGTCAGCAGTTTTCGTGTCCGATCTGTATCTTAATAAATCGGTTTGAAGAAAATTGAAACTAACAGGCAGAAATGTTAAACATATTGAGACGATGTGCAGAGCTCAGATTTGACCTTCCTCAGGTCAAGGTAATTTTGAATCAGTTTCAAAATTTTGTGTCTGCATTGTATCTTTTGAACCAATGGAAAGAATTTTAAAAAATGCAGAAATATTAATTATAATGCGACAATGTGCATAACACATGTTCGGGCTTCCTAAGATCAAAATTGTCGGGGATTACTTGATTTATATAGGAAAACACATTGTAGTTTCATATAATGAAACTACAATGTCTAGAGCTTTGATATTTAGCATGTAACATTGACCTTGACAAAATTGATATAAATCATGCCCCTTGGTTCAATATTGGCCCTGCCACAGGGGTCACTTGATTTATATAGACTTGTATAGGAAAAACACATCTGACACGTGTGAAACGTCGATGCACAGAGCATATAACGTCACTTTGTTGACCGGAAAAGTATTGGTATTAATCATGCCCCTTGGTGTCGATATTTGGCCCGCTCCGGAGGACACTTGGTTAATATAATTTTGTATAAGAAGACACATTTCAGTCTAATTTTGTTGAAACTACAATGACTATACTTCAGATTTTTGACATGTAGTATTTCCTTTTTGATCTCTACAAAACTAGTATAACTCAAGCCCCTTGGGCCAATATATGCTTTGCCTCTGGGGTCACTAAGATGTTGTAGTCTTGTATGAGAAAACACATTTCAGTTTAATTTTGTAAAAATACAATGCTCAGAGCTTAGATATTTGGCATGTAGCATCATTTTTTTACGTTTTAAAATTATATATACTACGTTTTAAGTTATTATTCATGTCCCTCATGTCAAAATTGGCTCTGATCCAGGAATCACTAGCTTTATGTAGACTAAGGTATAGGAAGGCACATGATAAATGCAAGAACTCTATACTTGGCATAAAGCAATGCCTAGTAGACTTCTATTAAAGTTTAATGAATAATGCACTTACAGTCTCCCCTGATCTTGGATGTAATGTCAAATAGTGTTATAAATTATAAACAAAATTAAGTTGGAACATTTTAAGACAAGTTTCATGATTTGGTCTCTACCCAAACATATAAATGTTTCAATAAGGGTTTGTTTGAATGTTATGCATCGTTTGGTTGTAAGATTTTGTGAAAACTCTTTATTATTTGGAGTCCGTTAAGCAACAGTTTCTTCGTACGCATTGCATATTTTGGGCACACCATGACGGAAGGAATATCTCAATGAAGACTGCATAAAAATCCAAACAAACATGGGTAAATATAGAGGAAAGTCAGGAGGGTAGAATCACATTCCGATTTTCTTAAAAAAACCTTTGAATTTTATATAAATGTTTAAAAAGATGAAAACTTACCCTGCGATTGACCTGTTTATACAGTCACATCTGGTGTTATGCTTCACATCTGGTGCAGCTGAAATTCACATATAATTTTTACCGATGCTCATTTTTGAGATACATATGGGGTTCCACCCCCGTGTATCAGTTTGGTAAAATATAAACAAAAGAGATACAGACATGCGTATTTTACGGACAAAAACTGATATACCTGTACGAAAAATGCTACTTTTTCGTCTGATGCCATCCAAAATCAGTTTGACTTCCTGTAAAATTTACAGAGAAGGATTGAATATACATAAAATTTCCATGTATCATTTTAAAATTACAAAATGAAATCCGGGAATCACATTAGCCATTCTAAAATAAGTGAAATAATATAAATGATGTTTCTGAAATGGTTTAAGCGTCAAAATTTCAATTAATCTAAAGCTAAGAGATTCAGAAACGAACATAATCATAAGTTTTTTTTATTTCCCTTTCAAGTAAAGTTTCTGTTGAACTACAAGTTATTTTTAATCACAGATAACGTTGACGTAATTTCATGCGCATGAAAATATCCCAAGCACACAAAAACTAATCTTGCCTGTATTATGTCAAATTAGTGACTGGTGTGATCAATAGATATAAAAATTATAATATTCATGTAGTTTTTCCATATGAATGAAATATTTATACAACCGCCAACGATGAAATGGTTTGTCAAATGTAATTGCTTTCAAAAAGAACCTTTAGAATGCACATTTGTTTCCTGATAATAAGTGTTTGCACTTTACAGTACCGTCCATGAACAGACTCAATCAAACCGAGCCTGCAACAGTTTCAATTTTGCCGTGTTGGGCTTTCTTTAGGGATTCTTATTTTCTCTATTTCGTATGGTGGCTTGTTTTGCCATTTTGTGTCCCTCTAAAGTCGAAGGCGAAGACACAAAGACAAGATAATATGCTAACTTGTCTTCGGGTCATGCCCCCCCCCCCCACTTAAAGTTGAAGACACGATAATGATAAGGAGGAATCACAGACAATAAAATCCCCCGCCAAAAAGGAGGAAATACATTTCATAGGGGAAGTAACCCTTACATACATATAAAAATCCAAGTAATGACACTCGTAAAAATTGATGAAAAGTTATAGGCCGATAACTGATCCTCTAAGAAGACAAATTTACGAGACTGTTATGATAAAATATGTCACAATTTAGTGATCTAAATATTAGTATAGTACTTTAAAAATGCTGTTTCATTGAATTCTAACTGATAATATGAATATATGAACTTAAATATAAAGATAATTTGAAAAAATAATAAATTCTTAACACAGCAATGTGCTTTCAAAATATGTGTACATTTAGGTCCGAGTGGGAGCATCTCTGAAGATGAGACCGAGTGGGAGCATTTTCCATTTTTATAAAAAGAATTAAGAAAAACTGATTTCTGAATGGAAATATTTGAAACTAATCTAGAAAAATGGATAAACATGACTCGGTTTATGTTCCGGTACGTTAAAAATAATTTTCAAGAAGGTTTTCAACCTTATTTCATATATGTTTCGGGAAAAGTCCGAGTGGGAGCATTCAGAGAAAAACACTTATCCCGTTTTCAGGCTTAAACCAGGCAATAAATCTATAAACTATTTTTACAATTATCTCAAGTACTATAGCCATTCTTTGGTGCGCTACATGATTTTTTAATACTCTTACGTTTTCTTATAATAAAATTGTATTTTACCTTCGAATCGACAAAAAAATGGTCCAAGTGGGAGCATTCAGCAGGTGCGCGATGACGTAGTATCCTACCATTGAATATAAAAAGAAAATTCCTTTAAACATCTGGAAAAAAGTGATCCCTCGGAAGCATTATAAACAAACAGTAAAAAAAACCCTGAAAATTGCTTTTAAAGCGGCATGCTTCCAGATGAGCAGACAATTTAAAAGTTTTTTTTAAGAAAAGTAAAAATATTCACAATTCAAGTTGCTTTAAATTATAATGCTATGAAGAACTTCCTTTATTTTATTTCTATTTATAATGTATTTTTATGCTTAATTTTCAGCTTGCGAATAGCACTACACTGGAATGGAGTATTGATTGTAATCAACTCTTTTTTCTTATATCTCCAACCTTCTAATATCACTTAAATATCACTAAAATTACATTCAGGAACATGCTTAGCATGTAGATTTAAAAAGAATAAACATCTATATAGATGAAACAGGAAGTATACCAAATTTCGTAAGACTAATATTTAACCTTCGTTAAAAGTGTACAAAATGTTAAAAGTAAAACATGGAAATATTTATACCTGTGTACACATTTTGTTCAAATCCGCCATATTTTAGTGGCTGTACATACGTACCATTTTCTCCGGGGGATTTTCCTCGAATTGCGAAATTTTAATAATATAAATAGCACGGGGGAGGAAGTGTTACCCGAAGGATGGAGTTTTTATGATAACTTGTTCAGGAGTTCTTGTGATAACTGTCACGGAGTTCGTCGGAAAACATCTGTATATACTACAAAACACTCGTTAAAAGCGGTTATTTTCATCTCTCCAAAATGAGTTTTAGGTGCTAAATTAAACTTTAATGATTAAGCTTGTCTTACATCTTGTATTATATGTCAAAAACTAATTCACAGGCTATTTTTAAATGCCTCTTGCTTCAAATCTGGTAGTTTTGAGTAAAATTTCCAAATTACTTGCCAATTCACAAGTTTTGACCTGTTTATTTCTGGTCTTCATCATTGCCATACATAATTACCTAATTATAATACAAAATTGCAAACATAAAGCCCCGGCTAACAGATTTATACCCGATTTTTCAAACGTCCCTTGTGTTCTAGATGTCACAGAGTTCTTATGATAACTTTTGTTATTGCCAGTGTGTTTCTTGCGCTAAATCACGGCACGTTTTAGCATTTTTTATTATTCAATGAGATTGTAAATCATTATGAAATGTAGTACGCTCATCCTTTGCGCAAAAACTAGGATATATATTGTTGGTTTTGAGTGGATTTTAGTTCAAGAGATATTATTTCTTACCCCCGTTTCTTTTTCATAGTATTTTTTATTTGACGCAGATTTCGTAGACTGGAAAAAGGATTTATGTACTGGTTTCCTAGCAGTTTCCGGCCCCTAGCAGTTTTATGGTCCTTTATCATTTTCATCCAGACATACAGTCTATATTTTCTCAGTTAAGCATCTTTGTTACTGCATAAATTATAGAAATATTTGTTTTCTATGTAAAACAGCAGTTTTAATAGTACAGCGATTAATATGTTTCAAAGTTTTGTCTGTTGTTTTAAGTTACATTAGAGAACTTGCGACACTTACAAGCAACACCTGGGGAATTCTAGTTTGAATGCCCATTCTAGGTAAATCTGGAACCTGGAGGGACAGTTCAATTTTTTTCGAGAGATCGGTAGTTAGAGCCAACCGCAATTGAGTTTTTATCATGTATCGTATTTTTTTAAGACATAATTGTGGAAATTATCCTGGTTAGATACTTATTTATTATGGTATAAAATGATACAAATTACTTAGCCCTTAGGTAAGGGAAGCATGCCTATATATTGTCTGCTTAAGAAAGGTGGTTGCTTAAAACATGTAAAATTGAGAACAACGCGTACGTTTTGAGACATTTTTGTTATGTGGTTTAAGCCATTATACTGCTGAATATCAGTGGCCGCTGGTTCAATTTTTACTGTAGATGATAGCCTATCACCTATTTATCCTTTGCAGACACTTAAGACCAACGTTTAATCCACATTTTTGTGCAAAGGATGATCGTACTGCATTAAGTAATGATTTACAATCTTATTGAACGATAATAAACGCCAAAACGTGCCGTGATTTAGCGCAAGAAACACACTGGCAATAACAAAAGTTATCATAAGAACTCTGTGAAATCTTCAGAGTTATCACAAGAACTCCGGTACATTTGAAAAATCGGGTATAAATCTGTTAGCCGGTGCTTTATGTTTGCAATTTTGCATTATAATTAGGTAATTATGTATGGCAATGATGAAGACCAGAAATAAACCGGTCAAAACTTGTGAATTGGCAAGTAATTTGGAAATTTAACTCAAAACTACCAGATTTGAAGCAAGAGTCGATGAAAAATAGCCCGTGAATTAGTTTTTGACACATTATACAAGATGTAAGACAAGCTTAATCATTAAAGTTTAATTAAGCACCTTCATTAAAGTTTAATTAACCACCTAAACTCATTTTTGAACGATGAAAATAACCATTTTTGACGAGTATTTTGTAGTATATACAGATGTTTTCCGACAACTCCGTGACAGTTATCACAAGAACTCCTGAACAAGTAATCATAAGAACTCCATCCTTCGTGTAACACTTCCTCCCCCGTGAATAGAGAAGGTGTGAAATCACTATGTATAAGGTTTCAGGACGGCTTTTTTGTTAGCGTAAAATGACCTAAAGTGGTAGATCTATAATTATATAGGAAAGTTTTATTAAGTAATTTATGATATTGTATGATTCTGTTTTCGAAGAGTGATTTAATTTTGTATTGCGATCGCGGATTTCCGTCGACTCCGGTAGCGGATTTGCTTCACTGATTCTTTTTATATTGCTTTCATCATGTGACAAATTTTAAAAATAGAATTATTGGGGAAACCAAAACAGACGTAAGATCATTCAGGAATTTCCTATATTTGAACGGATTAACAAAGGTAAGCTGTTTTCATTTTGTTATTTACTCCCATATTAAAAGTTAATGAAGATTTAAGGTTGTTAAAACTTTGATGTTTCAGTACCATATATTGTTTGTGAAAGTTTTCATGGTGAAATTATAGTTAAATGATCCTACAGCGTACACTCCTTGTCCAATAAAATTTCCGCTTGCGAGCACAGGGACTCGGCACAGTGTTGGGATTATGATAAAAAGTAATTCTAAATCTATCTATCTATATATATACTTTATCTATAATAAAGTGTGTTTCTCTAATTGCTCCCACTCGGCCCTTTTCCACAACCTGCAAGAAATAAGGTTGGAACCCTTCTTAACGTACCGGACATAAATCGAGTCATGTTTACACATTTTGCTAGATCGTTTTCAAATATTTCAATTTAAAAGTCAGTTGTTCGTATTTATTTTTACTCTTTTTTTATAAAAATAAGGTTTGTAGAGTAATTGCCCTTGACTAAGTAATCATCTGCAATTTTCAACTTGTGTCGCACGGAGCTCAAAAGGATTTTAGAGTCGTGAAACTTTATAGGAATGTTGCTCAGCATGTGAAGATGTGCACGTTGTGTTTCACTTGTGGATTTATTCTGTTTTGTCAGAGTTAAATCCCTTGAATTAGTAAAATTTCATAATTTTCAACTTGGGTCGTGCGTAGCTCAAAAAGTACTTGACCTAAAGTCATGAAACTTTATCTATACAGAAATGTTGGTTGGCATGTGTAGTTGTGCACCTATGGTTTGACTGTGGATTTATTTAGTATTTGAAGAATAATTGCCTTTGACTTAGTAAAAACGGTTCCATTATGTTGTGTTATGTGTTCCTTGAGTGCTTGAGTTAGAATCAACCAACTTAACAGGAATTATGATCAACATTAATGTGAAGCTGTGCGCCTTGGGTTTTGCATGTGGATTTTTTCCAATTTTGTTAGAGTTATTGCCCTTGACTTAGTATAAATTGCAATTTTCGACTTGTCCATGCATAGCTAAAAAGTTTTCGACCTGTAGGCCTGAAAGTTTACATAAATGTTGGTCAGCATGTGTACTTATGCACCTTTAGGTTTGCTTGTGGATTTATTCAGTATTTGTAAAGTTCTTGCCCTTGACTTAGTAAAAGCTTTTTAGTTTTCAATTTGTGTCACATGTAGCCCCAAAAAATATTTGACATAGAGTCATAAGTTTGACAAAACAGTGGAGTGTCGGGGCATCCGTAGCCTTTGGACACATTTCTAGTTGTTTTTGAACATTATCTATGTATCTTACTTATCCCTATTTGAAAGCAAAAAGGTTTAGTTTAATTATATAATTTACATAGTTTTTGGGGAGGCTATGCCGACCCAATGTTAATAACTGTCTGTCAAATCTTACTGCCGCGGTAATCAGGTCAAAAAATAGTACCTTGATTTCTTCTAAGCTGACTCATCACTCATCACAGACATTTACAATATGAAAATATTTTCATTCTTTAATTTCATATCTGCAATTTGTAAAGATAATAATTCTCTGAAAAATTCTTGATTTTTGTTTAAATCACTACTCCGTGACGTCATACTGCCGCGGTAATCAGGTCAAAAAATAGTACCTTGATTTTTTCTAAGCTGACTCATCACTCATCACAGACATTTACAATATGAAAATATTTTCATTCTTTAATTTCATATCTGCAATTTGTAAAGATAATAATTCTCTGAAAAATTCTTGATTTTTGTTTAAATCACTACTCCGTGACGTCATACTGCCGCGGTAATCAGGTTTAGGCATACGTATGTCTGTAATAAATAGTTCTGGTATGAAAACCCTTCAAAATAATAACTTTATCCATATTTTTTTAACAAAAAGCATAAATGAAAATTTATAAGTAAATGCTTTAATTCAGTGGCAAATATTCTTTATTATTTTTGATAACAATTTTCCAATTACTACGCAGCGACCAACTGTTTATGACGGGTCATTAACTAGAACGTTGCAACTACGTATTCTCAATATCATGCATGTTCTTTTGTTGTTATAAACTATTAATAGTCCTTAATATTTTTTAAAGACAAATAATTGTAAACTGTCGCTTACATCAGAGACATGTATCATGCTTGCGTGATAACTAGGGAAAACTAACTTATTTGTAACACCCAGGAGGCTGTACGCGGAAAACGCTCATAAACCGCTAAATCATATAGCTGTTTAGTAAATATTTTGCATACATTTAACTAAAAATTCACTGATGGTGATGAACATATAGTTTAAAAACATTATATATTCTTTAACCATTATCGCCGAAAAAAAAACTATTTAACTACAAAACCCCTAAGGACCTCCGACAAAATTCCAGCACAATATTACATTTTACATTAGCAAAATAAAAAAGCAATACTTATATTTTCATCTTACATAATTCATTAATCAAACTTTTAACATAAAAGTATCTTTGGTAATTGAAAGATCCCTACTCTGATCTTTTATTTGTATAGGAATAAATTTAAACATGTGCTCTTTTGTTTAGGAATATTTTGTAGTGAAAGTCTTATATATTCACTAATCTCATAATTAGAATTAGACAGGTCAGGAATTTATACAAACAGTTGTTTAGTTAACTATGCTCATTTTAATCCCAATAGAAACATTCAAATATTTGTGGTAAAAAACATGACCAAAGTACCTAGTAGTCGTTTACCCGGTGGTGATCCCATTAAACTGATTATAGATTCGAATTGATTAGAAAACACAAATAGAAACATGTGTTTCCGTACAACAAAATCGGAAGTAAAGTGAACAGTTAATTGACAGAAATATGTGGTCAAATATGTTTTAACAAGGAAATAATTATTTCAGAGAAAGACGCAAAGATCAGTATGACCCCGTATTGTGTAATTAGAAAGTTTATTCAATTCTAGGGCATACATCATAATTTGATAGTCCATTTGTAATAAAATTCAAATTTTCAATACAGATTATGAGATACATAAAAAATATTAAAGAATAAGAAGCTTTAATTAAAAAACAAAAACAAAAAAAACAAAAAAAAAAAACCGCATACATATACAAATTACTTACAGTCGAGCATCGGGAAGTCATTAACATATCTTACGAAACTTTAATTTGAAACCGATATTTGCTCGCGCTGAAGTGATAAATGTTTATTTGAAAAATAAAAAAAAAGAACTTTTATGGTTGTGTTCTAAAAATAATGGGCGGCATAAGAGGAATTTCTTATTCATTTTACAACACTTGAAAAATTACTACAGAAAATGTGTTGTTGTTTTGTTTTCAACAAAAGTGTGTGTGTTTTTAAGTTTATTTATACTCGGCGCCGGAATAACCATATGTCCGAGATTATAGCATCTGGGACGTCTTTTTCAAGCAGATTCTTCCTGGAAGCCCATTCTTCGTTCTTTAATTGGTGGTAAAGGAGACGACAATACCGTCAAGGCATCAACTTTCTGACTGACGACAACAAAAACGGCATCTATTAGCGCCAAACCTCCAGAGTAAGTCACGACAGGTCAACCAATCACCTCTGGTACTTATGATGACTTGACTATGACCTTCCGTGTGCCTTCTCCGCGACGTGCACGCCTCTGAAGGTATTTGGAGAAGTTTCAACAAACACTTCCAAAACACGCCATTTATAACACCATTCATAGCACTGACGGCTTCGATGTTCTCATCTATTTGCGGGGAAATGGTCGACAGGGAAAACCCTACGTAATAACCGCACACCCTGTTAACAACAGATTTTCCGCAGTATATATTTCAAGCTAGTGAGGTTTAAAAATACACGTAGAATCTATCGATTAACTACCATAAGTTGGTTGAGTGTTGAGTGTTGGCGGTAAAAAAAGAAGATATAACTTCCTGATCAATTTTCACTTAGGTTGATTCAGTTTTGAATAAGCTTTGCAGAGATGTATTTTTTCAAGAAATATTTAGCTTTAATATTATCCGACGCCGTCAGTAATGAAATGGGATTAATTTTCTGAAACGTGATTTTATTCGAGATTTGCTTCTGAAGAAGACAACCTTCTGTCCGTAGAGCATGAATGTTAATTAATACTCATCACAAGACAGTATCTTATTGATCTCAATTATGGTACATCTAAACGTGTATAATTTTTATGTTCAATAAAAATGTTGCATCACTTGCAGTTGTTATTATCATTCAATAATATTAAAATGACATAAAATATTTATGATGAACAGTCCTAGAATATTTTGATAAGGAACCGTCAGTTGTAAAATGTTATTGTTATCTGATAATGAACAGTCGTCATACTTGCTGGTATGTCATTTATTATTGACAGTTTAGGTTTTTCAAAATTTGCATGATTAACAGTCCGAATGTAGACCTTAATTAAATGTTCTGGAATATTAACAAAATGAATAGTCAACCTCATTAACCATATATATGAATGGTTGAACACAACAGTAAGGATAAATAGCGCAATGTGCATATCTTTTTATTTTGGTAGTATATTTTAAGCAAAAAGAAAAGAAACTATAAGTCTGAAACATTCTCTCATAGCCTCCCCATCAGTACATTCAGTGCTTTGATTTATATTGGCTTCATAGTGTTAAATCTTATGACAAATATGGTACCTGATATTTTCAATGAACTACACAGGAAAAGTAGATCTGTTTAATATTTAAAATATCAACTAATATATTTTTGAGAAAATTTATGGAAACTTTAAAAACAGCCCCTCATTTTGGTATTTTTTAGGGATATTTTAATTAGGCTCTATAAGAAGGAAAATAGGTTCTCTAAGTAGGTAAATGGTCAAACACGTATTAGAAATGGGTGGATTATGGTAACTGCATGCTAGGTGCCTACATGTAACTCCTTTATTTCAATGCTTAATTCATCTGCATTTGTTCTCTACTATTTGTTGGATACTTTTAAGCTCGACTAATAACAAAAAGGATCGAAGATATATGCCCAGCTGTAAATGCATTGATGTTTTTACGTAATATTATATCTTTATTTCTTTAATCTTTATTTTAGTTTTATATATGTACATACATCAAATAATATAGGCATACACACAGGACTTTTCCCAGTGTCACTTTGTGCCAGACTATCTGATCCATTCTTAATTACAATTATGATTATATTTAACCCAATTAAAAAAGAAACCCAAATGTTGTTTCCATATAACCTTTATTTAAGAAATCAAATCAAGATTGTTAATGAAATGTGTATCATAGTTTGGGGACCTTTCTGTTGAAAATGTGTCAGAGTTAAATCGTATACATATACATGCACAGTGCGTTAACTGGAGTGCAGGTATTAGTTACCCGCACTCCAGAGCATGCCCATTGATTGGCTCATTTTGCTGGGGTTTTCTTATTGTGACGGAAGAGAAAGGGAAAGCGATAGAAATATCATATTCAGATGCTCGTTCATTGGTTACTTTTTCCCGGGGTTTCATATTGTGACAACAGGGAACGTGTTTTTATGTTTGACTATGATACAAAAGAGAAAGAACACCAAAACACTCGGTAATCTGATTTATACTCGGGGGCTACGTCCACTCGTACAAATTAGATAGCCTCGTGTTTCGGTACTCTTTCTATTACTTAGATAATGTTGCTCTGTATATTTACATGTACCTTGTTAAGCTAGCTAAAAATAAAATCATCTTATGTTTATGTAAATAACTTTCAGCTCTAGAATTGGACACCCATTGATTGCATCATACTATTAAACTTTCTGCAGAGTCATTTGTAGGTCAATTTGCCTTTTTTATTCTTTGTGCTATTTAAATATAAGTTTCAATTATTTCTATTCAGAATAACTTTTTGCAAACTTGGCGATCACTTGTTCAACGTAACTTTGCACTGTTTATACAATATCACTTCTCCACCCTGTATGTTATTTTGTTTTATTAAAAGAGTGATCTTGTTCACTGAATACATTTCGTGATCTTGTTCACTGAATACATTTCATCAAAACAACCTTTTGCTTTTATCCTCTATGTAGTTAAAGTTACAATTTTTCCAATTTCTATTAGAGAGTAAGATAATTAACCCCTGGGGTGAGTAACCCGAAGCTTTCGTTAAAATCACGCTAACGAAAGCGTTAGCGATCGCGTAACGAACACGTTAGTGATTTTACCGATTGTTTTTGTTGCATAACCAGAAAGCATCGTTATGTTATCGCTAATCAGTCGTTAGTAAAATTCATTAACGAAATCGTTGTGTAATCGTTAAGGGTATACACAGCATTTTGGCACCACCTGTTATTAGCTTTTCCTGCATAGATTACATTGCACGTAAAAATAATTGTTTTTAAACTGTTTTTTGTGCAAATGTGCAGCCATATATATCTGTGAAAGAAACAATTGACACTCTGTATGAATCTGTTTGTTTGTTTGTTTTTGTATGTATGTATGTATGTATGTATGTATGTATGTATGTATGTATGTATGTATGTATGTATGTATGTATGCCATACGTTCGCCGTAAAACGAATCTAAAGAAAGCAATTCTAAGTCTTCGGATATACAATACAGAACAGAACATTATTTTATTTTGACATGTACATAGTACATGATCATACTTGATGTGATGATACATTGATAGAAATGCATCAACAATACAATTTCAATACTAATTTTCAATGATTTTTAAAATAAACTTTGAAGATAATGTCACGTTACATTTTAATGGCGTTATATATAGTACGAGTTTTAGTAATTATACTAGAATGTTATTTCAAATCAACCAAAATTGATATTATAGTGTTGAGGATAAACTGTTTTAAACGTAATTAAATATGCATTTTTATATAACAGATTTATCATCAGAAAAATTCTACAAGTTACATAAAATTGTTAAATGGAATTTGTATGTTCATTAATACAGACATATATATTCATTATACAATAAAATACAATACAAAACAATACAATAACGTTTATTTGCTTTAAACATTATACAATGTTTCTAGCAAAAACTATAGACAAGAAATACTGTTACATGAACATAATTACAACTGAACATTTTGGATTTGTAACAAAAAACAAAAGGAGAGACTTGATATAAGTTCATTGCCTCATCTTTAAGATGTAGAATATTTCGGTATGTGTGTGATGAAATAGAGTAGTACACTATCTAAGAGTAAATGTTTAAGTGCAAAGTAAATAGAAATCAATAAAATTTGGATACTTTTTGAGACAAATATACAGTGAATTATCTTCTCGATGAAATGCTATATATATACATATATCTTGATTTGATATTTCTTTGTGATGAAAAATAAATAAAGATTTATAAACAATTTAAGAGAAAATGTTAATCATCTTTCCTTTTAAAGGCAAAGTATACATTTTTAATAAATGTGAATCATTTTTTAAGAATAAGGTAATAAAATAGTTTCAAACTTTATGATTGTTGGCCAATGGCAATAATATCTTTGCTAATATCTTAATCGATGCTTTTAAAAATATTGACGCTAAATAGCAACGTGATTTTTGTTTTGATTTAAATGATGCAAATGAAGAAATGAACTGCTTTTTCTGTAAAACTTTCTTTACATAACCTTTGTTACACACTGGTGAAAATATTTAATAAACCTTCGTATGTTGCTAGCTTGAAAATTACATGGGAAAAAAAAGCAAGTTTCGATTAATAAACTCTACTTTTCATGAAAATAGAGGTTAACCATTAATTTAAAGTATATGAAAGAGGAATATTATATATTTTTTTTTAAATATACTCCGCTGAATTTCATATATGACCAAACACGTCAAAATTTATCCATATACTGTGTTACACTCTTTCATTGTACATGAATGTCTTTATGCTGAATTCTTTAATTTCACTTTGTATATAGAACTTGTATAACTTCTAAGTCTTTTAAGTATTAAAAAATTGAAACTTTAATGTAATATTATATCTATTTAATTTCATACATGAAAGAATGTGATGTATTGTTAAACATGCAATACAAATAGTGTTAGCTTGTTTTGAGATAAATAAGAAAGAATACTATTACATAAGATAACTAAGGCGATTAACAGGTCACTTTGTATTCTCTATGTCAGTTGATGAAATTAATCAACCTCCTTAGAAGCATTCAAACATATAAGTGTCCAAAGTCTATCAGTTATCTAAATACTCTAGCAGCATGGCGGCCATTGTCTGCGGAATGAAAAAACAACATCACTTGTATAAAGATATTTGGAATTATTCTTAAAATCATTTACGAAAGAAATGCTCACTTAAGTTTAATGAGTACGGTTACGTTTTATTTTGAAAATGAATGCAGTCATAATAATAATAATAATAATAATAATAATAATAATAATAATAATAATAAAATAATAATAATAATAATTATGATAGTAATAATGATAATAATGATAATAATAATTATAAATAAATAAATAATAACTTTACATATTAAGACATTTACAGATTGTAACATCATATTAAGGACTTATTATCAAGAAAATAGGAAGAAAATACGTGATATAAATAATACATACTCATAAAAAGTTTGTTGAAAGAGCTTCAGACGTTGTTTTTCCTTCAACGAAGGTCTAACGTGTACTCCGAGGTAGTCGTTATTTTACGACAGTTTCGTTAGTATTTTTGGTATAACGAACGTTTCGGGTTAGAGGGTAAATTACTAACTAGAGCTTAACCAAGGCATTACGATGATCGTAACTCTAACGAATGCTTCTGGTTACTCACCCCAGACTGAAACGTTAACTTTCTGGTCGAGTTGACTACTATACCTATGTTATCTTAAATAATATTGACCGGTGGTGTCATGCTGACAAACAGTATACATGTACATGTATATCTAAATACTGAGATTATGTATTTATCTAATCTTTAAGATAAGTAAAAAAAAGAAAGATCACAATTCCGAAAGACATCCATAGGCAAATTTTACCACAAATTAATGGATGGGTGCTCACCAAACTTGGTCTGGAGCATTCTTAAAGATTTTTTTTATCAATTTTGCTCAAATTGATTTGATTTGCCCCATTAAAGGAGCCGCTTGTGTTGAAAATGGAAAAAAAATCAAATAGCGTGATCAATATGCTTTACTTACCAAATGAACAGTAACAATGAACTCGGGACATTTGTGGAAGGTTCCTATCGTTTTTACTATGAAAAAATAAAACAATCGGTGTCGGGAAAATTTATAACTAGAGAAGCAAAATGAAGTTGAACTGGACTTGTCTTTCTACAAGTTAATTTGAAAAATTATTTCCATAATCATTGAAAAACAGTGTTTTTCTGGTAGGCGATTCAGGCCCATCATGACCCTCTAGTATAAAATGAACTTCATTTAAATAATTCCTGTAATTTACAGAATTTGATGAGAATAAAAAAGAAAACTTAAAAAAAAAATCCTAATAAGAAATGTTTCATTCTGATTAATCAAACTTTCAAGTTCCAGGTTTATCCAAATTGATAATGAACTGAATATTTTTCACAATTTAGGCGATAAGGCGGTTCTTTATCCCAATCTCTAAACAACATTATAAATTAAATTCCAGTGTTTGATTGCTAAGATCTGTGGTATGCTTATACCACCAGTTCAGAGACAGGCAAGCTGGTACATCTGTGTAGTCTGACCAGACAATACTTTGAGAAAGCTACTGAATTTATTTGACACTGACATCCCTACATAAACTTACTAATTCGTACAAAAGTGCATTTTTGCAACGTTATTATTTCACCAAAAAACGTGTTTTTTTTCTGGAGGTAATAATCTTTAGTGAAGATCAAACTACAGTTATTTAATTACTTATTTTTTACATTTTAGATTACAAGACCAACAGATGTTTTATAGTTCAGCTTACAAAAAGCATTAGACAAGTTTCATAATTATTAAATGGCCGGTATTCAGGTAGATGGGAACCCAACAGTAGAGCATCTCACGAATTATTTTCGGAGAAGAACTCGACAAAGTAATTCCACCCAACATGATAGTAGCAGTGATTCTTCAAGACCACGCGACGCAGTCCCAATGTCTACTACGCAGCCTACAACATGTGAAAGTCTTGGTATATTGATAGGCAAACCCAAACACAGACAATACGGTACTCTAGACTCACGTATAAAATCATATGAAAATGAAAATTGGATTAAAGATAAAACACCGGGGATAAAAGAACTAGCAGAGGCCGGACTTGCATATACAGGTGTTGCCGACTCTGTGAGGTGTTACTACTGTAATATCGGCCTAAAAATCTGGCCGAAAGACGTCTGTCCTTGGAAACAGCATATACTAGCCATGTAACACCGCAAAACGTCCGTACCGCAAAACGTTCGCGTGTGGACGTTTTGCGTCGCATATCGTACACATGTGGACGTTTTGGGGTGCATATCGTACTTGGTACGTTTTGCGGCGAGAGTGTGTATTTGCGCCGCATATCGTCCACTTTTTCTGTAGTAAAATATATTCACGAATCCTTCCCAACGAACATTTATTCATCTTGAATTTTATTTACTAGAGGTATTGCATTGAAATTGAATAAATGTTGATTACGGACTTAATGTAAGACAGTGTTCTTTGATCGACGTATTATCACCAGAACGAAATTGTTGCAACAGCTTCAACATTTTTTTGGACAGACACTTGAATAAAGTTTGGGGTTTTTTCCACGACTCGGTTGCCTAATCCTTAGGCCATGCTAAGAAGGCAGTGATGGTTTGGCAACAAATATAACAAGTAAAATATAATTACTAAACTGCGGTCCGCTTTTGCCGCTCTATATTTCTTTTCTTTCTTATACATGAAAAATCTTTTCCATCAACGCGTTTAGTCTTTTTTTAAAGATATTTTCGTGCTACTTGCTGTATTAACATATTGTCAACATGGTATGGTCTCCCTGGTTATGCCTAAATTACGATGAGAAAGGTTTTCGGCGTGATAGGAATCGTTAAAGGGTTAGATACCGTTATATACGGTTCTGTGGGTTGGTTTCCCGTTATGGTTTCCTACAGAACCGCGTATTTCCCCGTATCGGGTCAGTAAACTAACCCTGTAACTTTTAAAATATTTTCTCAAAGATGAGATTGTTATTTTTGAACATCATCAATATGTTGGTAAAAAATGCGATAGTGCCGGCATATCTGCTTGACGCGGCTCAAATAGTTTAAACTACAAAATCTAGTAAAGTTTTGAAATTGTCATAAAATATAACTTTGAAAATGAATTAAATCTATAGGTTTTAGTCGAAAAGTCCGTCCCTTTTTACTAAAACCGTATTATTTTATCGCCTAAGAACAAAACATTTCGTCGGGTTAATTCTACAAACCCGTAACTCGATTTTTTGGCAAAATTGAGATTTTTATATCATTTTTTCGTCTCAGGGGGCTCTTTTCACAGTGGAACATACTTACGTAAGTTGAGAAACTAACATAAAATATGTTTTTTTTCCAATTCCACAAACCCGTAACTCGCTATTTACATCAAACCCTTTAATTCTAGACCCCAGTAACTTCTCGTCCAATCAAAACATTCTGATTTTGTACCACGTGATACATGACACATCTGTAATGGCTGCCTTATTGTATCACAAACATAATATTTGAAAAACTTTTCAGTGATTTATTTAAAGATAATTATAGTATATTACCTGACTGTAATATAATTACATATATTGATGATTTAGTTTTTATAGCTCTTACATCATTTTGAATTATATAGTAAAATGTCTTGAAATTAGATACATATGTAAATACTACATTTATTCGGATGATTAACCATTTTCGGACGGCACCTCGATTGAGTACTATTTTTTTTTATTTCCCTAAAAGCTTTTATTTCAAGTTTTTACACTTTTTTGAAAGGGTACTAATTTTAGCTTATATAGCTGAAAACCTCATTTTTACATTTGAATTTTGATTCACCCCATAAAGTTATACATGTAGTTATTTAGAATAGTTCTTGAATTTGGAAGACAAAATGGCGCCACTCCCACTTTAGGTTTAGTCCCGTGCAGTCATACTTGTTAGTGGTTACAGACTGTTACATCTAGATGCATCAGGACAAATTGTTTCAGAAATTTCAACGCTGTTTTCTAAAGCACGAAAAGCATCTACTTAATGTACACTCTAAATCAAAAAATTAAACATTTATGCAACATAGGTATGTGACAGAAACGCATCGTTCAAATTACCACGGTTGATGAACATGTTGTAACATAACAAGTGCATACTTTTGAAAAATTAATGTAGATTTCATTTGATAGTAGCATTGATTTTCAAACAGACGTGTAATATTTTTACACAGTAGGGAGAAGTTAATGATATTTTTACTTTGAAATTTTTCTATGTTTCTAGCCGAAAATTATTACACTTAGGTCAATTTTGCTTCAAAATGTTTCCTTAGAACCCCCGTATGTCGCTTTTATGGTGTAGAAATGACCTGAATGTTTGTCAACAACCAAAGTATCTCTCGAATGGGGTTTTAGAATTCAGAATTTGTATTGGTTTTCTTATTTATTATTGAAAAATTTGAAATAAAAAATTATTTTAAGATTTTAGCTTTAAAATCGTATGCACAGAAATAAAAATTTGGTAAATATGTATAACATACAGATTTCCTAAATTCACTGAAAATTTTGGTCTTTATACGGGTTATCATTAAAAAAAGTTATTACAGTTCAAACTTTCAAATGCGATTTTCTAAAAAATGACAAAAAATGACATTACGGGTTTGTAGTATTAAGCCAACGATTTCGCCTATAAGTTACATAGATAATATGTAATTAGAGTATATTATACACAAAAATTCATCCGCATAGGAAATGATGAAAATAAGAAAGTTCAATGTGTTATATGATAAAAAATAAAGCATATTTTAAAATATCGTAATGTAAGCGTTTTGTTTTGAATGCCATAATGTATTTTATAATTGAACAATGTAATTTTATAATTGAACAATGAAAAAAAGGTCATGGTGGCCTTATATCGCCCACCTGCCTATAAGGCTCAACATGACAATAGGGTAGATTAGCTTAAATATTACAAATAAAATGCAAGTTACCATTTCATGTTTTTGGTCAGAATCTGGGTAACTGATATCAGTACTCAATTTCTACGTCTGAAAATGGTTCATCAATATCCAAATATCTGTAAATTGACAAAGATATGGTTAATTTAAAATCCGAAATTCCCCAATTAGTGATCTTGGAAAGGACAAAAGGTTCATTTCCAGGGTCAATATTAATATTGGGAACTATTCAAGATTGTCCCGTTCCATGTCATAAATGTATGAATGACATTCTGGGAACCATTTGATAAGAAAAAGAAATGGCAGTTTTATCACAATTCAATTTAATTTTGACTTTAAAATATGTTCTTTTTTTTATATTCAAAGGCAAATTACTCTTTTGACATTATTCAGTCCGTTTTTAGCCCATTTAAATGAACTTTGACATTCGAGACCTTATTGTTATACATATTCTGTATAAAATTACTTTAAAAATGAAGAAGAAAACGAAAAGCACTAACAAGCGTGATATATAGTGCGTTTTTTGTTGTTGTTTTTTGTTAGATTTAGGCCTATATTCTAACTTTGTTTTGAGATTTTATGGTCATAGATATTATGTTTGAAAATTGTCAAGATTAAAGAAGAAAATGAAAGCGTTGGAGTGGTAACAATGTGAAATTATAACAGATATTGTAATTCAAGGACAGATTAACTCTTGACATATTGCTTAGTGGTATGTGGATGCTAGGTGGTAACAAGCTAAATTTGGACGGACAGACAGACAGACAGGGCACATTACTCAGGTGAGCTTGAAATTAACACACAAAAACACCTGATAATAACTGGTCAAAATTAACGAAAATTATATAAACTTTTAAAATATGGACGTTATGCGCAGGACCCATGCCTTTTTGCCGCAAAAAAAGTTACGTTCAGAAAAATGGTGGACGGATATGCGCCGCAAAACGTCCATAATACGGTACGTTTTCGGTACGGACGTTGCTTTTGAGAGTTACCATAGCCAGTCCTGATTGCGGGGCATGTAAGCTCAGGTGCAAAGGTTTAAAGCTTTTATGTTTAGAAAAAATTTCTAGGGAAAACAATCAAAAGGATTTCGGATTTTGAAAGCTGGGACGATTCAAAAGGAATTTCGTTGATACTTTGAAAGATGCTACTAAGAGAAACGAAGCAGCTGTGACTGCAGCAAAGCAGTATTGAACTAACGATGTTATCATTAATAAAGCGGTCAAATCATTGATAAAGACTGAGCGGTTCAAAAACTTCTCTTCTCTTGACCTTATAGCTGCTATTGAAGAAGTTGAAAAATATTCTAAAAAGGGTAAACAAACAGAACAGTTGGCAAAAAACTTGCAAGCAAAATCTGAAGATGTAGAAACTGACGGTGATACGTCTGAGTCAGATGAAGAAGATGAAGAAGAACTAAACAGACAATTGAAGGAGCAAGTTACTTGTAAAATTTGTTTTAACGCTATTGCTTGTATAATAACATTTACCCATGTCGCCACATGGTTTAGCTGTCTCCCCAGTGTATACCAGCACTTTCTAAATGCGGCAGACTGTAGGGCCGATTATAGAATGGAACTGTTCGAGCCCCCCAGATGGCCGTTTAAATACATTTTTTTGTCTGAGCTTTTATGCTCCCGAACAAAAGGGGAGCTTATATTTTCGCCGCTTTGTCCGTCCGCATCCCGTTAGTTCTGTTGTTCTTTCCCACGATTTAGCTTTTAGCATCTTTATTCATTGACCGATACCTGGCTTCCATATTTTTGGTTTGCTTTAGTTAGATGGATTGGATGGCCCTGAGTTCTGTGTCCCACTGATGTCAAGGTCATTGGTCATAAAATAGATGTTTACACTTTTGCTTCTGACATACATCATTCATTAAACGATGTCTTTTATATTTTGTAAAGTACGAGGTACATACCTTTTTGGTTCCCTCTAACTTTGCTTGTAAAATTAAGGCTTCACGTAGGTTAAGGTCACCGGTACTAGAAATAGATTTAAACACTTTTGCTCAATCATTTACCAATGTCTTTCATATTTGATATGATATACATGTACCTTTGGATGGTCCTGTTACTTGTTTGGAGCCATCAATATCATTATCAGTGATGCTAAGAATATTTGCATTGTACATAGTATATAAACGAAAGTGCAATTTTGGGGAGCATCTATCGCCTCTAGCGATATGTCTTGTTGTTTAATATGTTGTAAGCTATAGTATTAATTTTCAGATCTGCAGCCATATTCATTATATTGTTTAAAATCATATTATTTTCCTCATCAGTTAAAAATTTGTGTTTAGTTAATATCCCTGTTTCAAATTTATCTTAAGTAATGTATGTACACAATGTTGTATACTTTCGATTATTTGTGCAGTGTATCCAATAAGAAAGAAATAAAGAATAAATAATAGCATAAATAATTTCATTTTCACTATTCTATGATAAGGCACAATAGTTATGTGGTTTTCCTTGTAAAACGGGGATGTTGTGAAGTTTGCTGGTATGTCAAATCTAAATGTAATTATTTTGCAAAAACTAGTTTAAATATTCTGGTAAACTGGCATTGTTTTAATTAATTTCCTTTCGTGTTCATCAAGACGTGTGTGCTGAGATACGGTAGTGATACTTATATTTCAAGACTAAAGACTATAGCCTATAAGGAAATAGTGATTTAAATATGCAGCTATCCACATTATATCATAGGCCATAGTGGTCTCGGTATATGGCTGCAAAAAGTATAGGTCAAAGTGAACTATATATGTTCAGCTGCAACGTTTTAAGTTATTATTCATGTCCCTCATGTCAAGATTGGCTCTGATCCAGGAATCACTAGCTTTATGTAGACTAAGGTATAGGAAGGCACATGATAAATGCAAGAACTCTATACTTGGCATAAAGCAATGTCTAGTAGACTTCTATTAAAGTTTAATGAATAATGCACTTCCAGTCTCCCCTGATCTTGGATGTAATGTCAAATAGTGTTATAAACAAAATTAAGTTGGAACATTTTAAGACAAGTTTCTTGATTTGGTCTCTACCTTATCTGAAAGATTATTTTTGATTAATTAAATTTACATTCGTGCGTATATTGCCCCGCTTTTGTGGTGCTCTTGTTTTTCTATTGCAACGAGACCATTGCCCCTTTACATACAGAATTAATAGAAATTCTTTGTTCAGAGCATGATATTTTGATAAAAATTAAATCTTTTTTGCCAAAAAGAAAGAAAAGAAATTAACCCTTAATAAAAAGGAAGATGCTAAACCCAAAAGGGGGCAAAGGCTTTCCAAAAGTTTAAAACATTTTTATATTTCCCCCCTTTCATTTGAAGCATTTTTAAATCACAGAGGTTAATTTTTTTAGGGTTTTAAGGGTTTTAAAAAAACCCAAAATTTTTTTAAAAAAAAACAATTACATTTATATACTTTTTTCAGCCCCTTGAGAAAAATAGCCTCCAATAAAGTGCCACTAGGACAATAGTTCCCCATTTAGACAATACCTACCCAAAACATGTGGGCCCCCTTGACAATAGCCCAAATTTAGAACCCAAAAGCCTACCAATAAAATTTTTGCCCATAGGACAAAAAGCCCATTGAGACAAATAGCCACCAAAAAACATGTGCCCACTAAAGGGCAATACCCATTGAGACAATACCCCACCAAACATTGGGCCATTAGGAAAAATAGCACATTGAGACAATAGCCTTACCAAATACATGTGCCCACTAGGACAATAGCCCATTGAGACAATAGCTTACCAACGACATGTGCCCACTAGGACAATAGCCCATTGAGACAATAGCCTACCAATAATGTGCCAACTAGGACAATAGCACATTGAGACAATAGCCTACCAATACATGTGCCCACTAGGACAATAGCCCATTGAGATAATAGCCTACCAAGACATGTGCCCACTAGGACAATAGCCCATTGAGACAATAGCCTAACAATACATGTGCACACTAGGACAATAGCACATTGAGACACAGCCTACCAATACATGTGCCCTCTAGGACAAATAGCCCATTGAGATAATAGCCTACCATGACATGTGCCCACTGGGACAATAGCCATTGAGTCAATAGCCTACCAAGACATGTGCCCACTAGGACAATAGCCCCATTGAGATAATAGCCTACCATGACATGTGCCCACTAAGACAATAGCCATTGAGACAATAGCCTACAATACATGTGCCCACTAGGACAATAGCCCATTAGACAATAGCCTACCAATACATGTGCCCACTAGGACAATAGCCCATTGAGACAATAGCCTACCAAGACATGTGCCCACTAGGACAATAGCCCATTAAGACAATAGCCTACAAATACATGTGCCCACTAGGACAATAGCACATTGAGACAATAGCCTACCAATACATGTGCCCACAAGGACAATAGCCCATTGAGATAATAGCCTACCAAGACATGACAATAGCCCATTGAGACAATAGCCTACCAATACATGCGCCCACTGGGACAATAGCCCATTGAGATAATAGCTTACCATGACATGTGCCCACTAGGACAGTAGCCCATTGAGTCAATAGACTACCAATACATGTGCCCACTAGGACAATAGCCGATTGAGACAATAGCCTACCAAGACATGTGCCCACTAGTACAATAGCCCATTGAGACAATAGCCTACCAATACATGTGCCAACTACGACAATAGCACATTGAGACAATAGCCTACCAATACATGTGCCCACTAGGACAATAGCCTATTGAGATAATAGCCTACCATGACATGTGCCCACTAGGACAAAAGCCCATTGAGATGATAGCCTACAAATACATGTGCCCACTGGGACAATAGCCAATTGAGATAATAGCCTACCAATACATGTGCCCACTGGACAAAAGCCCATTGAGATAATAGCCTTACCAAGACATGTGCCCACTAGGACAATAGCCCATTAAGACAATAGCCTACCAAGACATGTGCCCCACCAGGACAATAGCCTACCAAGACCATGTGCCCACTAGGACAATAGCCCATTGAGACAATAGCCTACCAATACATGTGCCCACTAGGACAATAGCCGATTGAGACAACAGCCTACCAAGACATGTGCCCACTAGGACAATAGCCCATTGAGTCAATAGCCTTACCAAGACATGTGCCACTGGGACAATAGCCCATTGAGATAATAGTCTACCAATACATGTGCCCACTAGGACAATAGCCCATTGAGACAATAGCCTACCAATACATGTGCCGACTAGGACAATAGCACATTGAGACAATAGCCTACCAATACATGTGCCCACTAGGACAATAGCCTATTGAGATAATAGCCTACCAGACATGTGCCCACTAGGACAAAAGCCCATTGAGATAATAGCCTACAAATACATGTGCCCACTGGGACAATAGCCAATTGAGATAATAGCCTACCAATACATGTGCCCACTGGGACAAAGCCCATTGAGATAATAGCCTACCAAGACATGTGCCACTAGGACAATAGCCCATTAAGACAATAGCCTACCAAGACATGTGCCCACCAGGACAATAGCCTACCAAGACATGTCCCCACTAGGACAATAGCCCATTGAGACAATAGCCTACCAATACATGTGCCCACTAGGACAATAGCCGATTGAGACAACAGCCTACCAAGACATGTGCCCACTAGGACAATAGCCCATTGAGTCAATAGCCTACCAAGACATGTGCCCACTGGGACAATAGCCCATTGAGATAATAGCCTACCAATACATGTGCCCACTAGGACAATAGCCCATTGAGACAATAGCCTACCAATACATGTGCCGACTAGGACAATAGCCCATTGAGACAATAGCGTACCAAGACATGTGCCCACTAGGACAATAGCCCATTGAGACAATAGCGTACCAAGACATATGCCCACTAGGACAATAGCCCATTGAAGACAATAGCCTACCAATACATGTGCCCACTAGGACAATAGCCCATTGAGACAATAGCCTACCAATACATGTGCCCACTGGGACAATAGCCCATTGAGATAATAGCCTACCAATACATGTGCCCACTGGGACAATAGCCCATTGAGATAATAGCCTACCAAGACATGTGCCATCTAGGACAATAGCCCATTGAGATAATAGCCTACCAAGACATGTGCCCACTAGGACAATAGCCCATTGAGATAATAGCCTACCAATACATGTGCCCACTAGGACAATAGCCCATTGAGATAATAGCCATGTCCCACCAATACATGTGCCCACTAGGACAATAGCCCATTGAGATAATAGCCTACCAAGACATGTGCCCACTGGGACAATAGCCCATTGAGATAATAGCCTACCAAGACATGTGCCCACTGGGACAATAGCCCATTGAGATAATAGCCTACCAAGACATGTGCCCACTAGGACAATAGCCCATTGAGACAATAGCCTACCAATACATGTGCCCACTAGGACAATAGCCTCATTGAGACAATAGCCTACCAATACATGTGCCCACTGGGACAATATGCCATTGAGATCAATAGCCTATCAATACATGTGCCCACTAGGACAATAGCCCATTGAGATAATAGCCTACCAATACATGTGCCCACTAGGACAATAGCACATTGAGACAATAGCCTACCAATACATGTGCCCACTAGGACAATAGCCCATTGAGATAATAGCCTACCAATACATGTGCCCACTAGGACAATAGCCTACCATGACATGTGTCCACTAGGACAATAGCCCATTGAGATAATAGCCTAACATGACATGTGCCCACTAGGACAATAGCCCATTGAGACAATAGCCTACCAATACATGTGCCCACTAGGACAATAGCCCATTGAGATAATAGCCTACCAAGACATGTGCCCACTGGGACAATAGCCCATTGAGACAATAGCCTACCAATACATGTGCCCACTGGGACAATAGCCCATTGAGTCAATAGCCTACCAATACATGTGCCCACTAGGACAATAGCCCATTGAGATAATAGCCTACCATACATGTGCCCACTAGGACAATAGCCCATTGAGACAATAGCCTACCATGATAATTATGTGCCCACTAGGACAATAGCCCATTGAGATAATAGCCTACCAATACATGTGCCCACTGGGACAATAGCCCATTGAGTCAATAGCCTACCAAGACATGTGCCACTAGGACAATAGCCCATTGAGACAATAGCCTACCAAGACATGTGCCCACTGGGACAATAGCCTACCAAGACATGTGCCCACTAGGACAATAGCCCATTCGGTCAATAGCTTACCAAGACATGTGCCCACTGGGACAAAAGCCCATTGAGTCAATAGCCTACCAGTACATGTGCCCACTAGGACAATAGCCCATTGAGACAATAGCCTACCAATACATGTGCCCACTAGGACAATAGTCCTATGAGACAATAGCCTACCAAGACATGTGCCCACTTTGACAATAGCCCATTGAGACAATAGCCTACCAATACATGTGCCCACTAGGACAATAGCCCATTGAGACAATAGCCTACCAAGACATGTGCCCACTAGGACAATAGCCCATTGAGACAATAGCCTACCAATACATGTGCCCACTAGGACAATAGCACATTGAGACAATAGCCTACCAATACATGTGCCCACTAGGACAATAGCCCATTGAGTCAATAACCTACCAATACATGTGCCCACTAGGACAATAGCCCATTGAGACAATAGCCTTCCAAGACACGTGCTTACTGGGACAATAGCCCATTGCGACAATAGCCTACCAATACATGTGCCCACAAAGACAATAGCCCATTGAGATAATAGCCTACCAATACATGTGCCCACTAGGACAATAGCCCATTGAGACAATAGCCTACCAAGACATGTGCCCACTAGGACAATAGCCCATTGAGACAATAGCCTACCAAGACATGTGCCCACTGGGACAATAGCACATTGAGTCAATAGCTTACCAAGAAATTATCCCTCTAAGGCAATATCCAACGAGACAATATTAACCTTCTAGGACAAAAGCCGAATGAGACAAAAGCCTACTAAGACATTAGCTCACTAAGACAATAACCGACTTGGACAAACACCCTATCAGATAATAGCCTACCAAATATTATCCCACTGAAGCAATTGTCCACTTGGAAATTATATAGCCCAATTAGACAATAATCTACCAAGACATTAGCTAACTAAGACAACAAGCAAATTCGTTGAATTTATATCACCCGCCGGGTACTGATAAATCAGTCTTTGATAAGAAATTTCGCGATTGAAAATTCAGGGCTATAACAGGGGCCTTAACTCCATGTAAAAAGTATTAACGGGACACGCCAATGAGATGCCAATTTTCTTTTCGTATTGATGGTTCCCATGAAGTCTTGTTGAAATAAATCCAGCAATTGCAAAGAAATAGCAATATTGCTCTATATGCATTCTGCACAACTAATCAAGGGCCATTACTCTGTGTTGAAGGGTCTGACCGGAACAAGGCAACGATAGCGCATCTTCGCTTGGTATTGATGTATTGATTGTTCATTGAATTCCAGTCAGTAGTTAGCGATGAAACGATTATTGTTCTATATGCATACTGCATAACTAACCAAGTGCCATAACTCTGTATTGAAGGGTCTGATCGAAACAATATGACTATATGCGCATCTCCTATTGGTATTGAGTTTTATTGACATTACATCCAGCAGTTGCAGAGAAATAGCATGGAAACGACTATTGTTATATATGCATACTGTACATTAGAATTTCCGACATATTTAACAGTTAAAACAGAGAACAACTGTAAAATAATTAAATGCATGCAGTTAATATTACTTTCATAAATCTAAGTGTTTAAAATTATTTTTTCTCCAATCCCAGGCTTAAATCAAAAGGATTGTATCAACCAACAACTTTGTCAAGTTTCATGCTTTTCACAAGAAGTGCACAATTCATCCTATTTTATGCACGGATTTCTTGGACTAAATTTGATTGCAGTATTTCATATAAACTGTAACAGATTTAATTTGTTAAATCGGCTTTAAAAGTAAAAATATTAATCAATTAGTAGGGCTAGACTTTCATGCATACGATTTCGTCTGTGTTGTCCGTTGACATGTGCGTTTATCTGTCCGATTCGTGTGTGCATATGAAATTTGATTTGACAAAGACAATAAGACTGAAATCTTGTTTTTAGAACATTGTTCCATTATGTAACTAGAAATAGATGTCCCCGCATTCCGTTGATATGTCAGGCTACGGACGGACAACGTGAAAGTGTGGCAGCGGGACAACGTGACAGTGTAGCAGCGGGACAACGTGACAGTGTGGAAGCGGGACGTGACAGTGTGGCAGCGGGTCAACGTGACAGTGTGGTAGCGTGACAGTGTGGAAGTGGGACAACGTGAAAGTGTGACAGCGGGACAACTTGACAGTCTGGAAGCGGGACAACGTGAAAGTGGCAGCGGGACAATGTGACAGTGTGGCAGCGGGACAACGTGACAGTGTGGCAGCGGGACAACGGGACAGTGTGGAAGCGGGACAACGTGACAGTGTGGCAGCGGGACAACGTGACAGTGTGGAAGCGGGACAACGTGACAGCGGGACGGACGGGCATTACAAATCTACATGCCCAACCCCCTTTGGTGTGGACATAAAAATGCATTAACTTATTTTGCATGTCAATGAAACGATATGCTTTTTACGTTTAACACATGCTTTAACATAATAACAACAAAATGACAATGATGATAACAATTGCTGTAGAAACCATCAATATCAAAGATACGATAATAATAAATATTGATAAAGATGATGATTATGATGCTGCTGATGATGATGACAGTGGTGGTGATGATGCTGATGATGATGTTGGTAATGATGATGATGGTGCCGGTGATGATGATAATGATGATGATGATGCTGATGATGACGGTGATGATGCTGATGATGATGATGCCGGTGATGATGATGGAGATGGTGATGGTGATAACGACGATGATGATTACGATGACAATGATGCTGTAGACAAACTATGGTGATGACAATGAGGATGATGAGGATGCAGACAGACGATGATGCCGAAAGCATTAGCAATGACAGTAATAAAAATTACAGTAAATTATAGTTATTTTAAAACGATTTTATATATGAAAATGGCCATTTTTGAGGTTTTAGTTTCAAAGTACATTTCAGCTAATTTTAAATATTCTCCAATACTACGTTTCTTTAAAAACAAATTGCCCGAATCGAATATAACATATAAATGTTTCAATAAGGGTTTGTTTGAATGTTAAGCATCGTTTGGTTGTAAGATTTTGTGAAAACTCTTTATTTGGAGTCCGTTTAGCGACATTTTCTTCATACGCATTGCATATTTTGGGCACACCTGAACCCATGACGGAAAGAATATCTCAATGAAGACTGCATAAAAATCCAAACAAAAATGGGTAAATATAGAGGAAAGCCAGGAGGGTAGAATCACATTTCGATTTTCTTAAAAAAAAGCTTTGAATTTTATATAAATGTTTGAAATGTTGAAAACTTACCCTGTGATTTACCTATTATCTCCTTCTACTTCACATCTGGAGCAGCGGAAATTCACATATATGTTTTACCGATGCTCAATTTTGAGATTCATATGGGGTTCCATCCCCGTGTCTAAGTTGAACAGAAATTGACAAACAATTCAAATGTGTGAAGTTGGCGGCCCAGCGGCCTGGCGGCGTGAAGTTGGCGGCCCAGCGGCCTGGCGGCGTGAAGTTGGCGGCCCAGCGGCCTGGCGGCGTGAAGTTGGCGGTCTGGCGGCCAAAAATTTTAATGTTGTAGGAATGTTATTTTAACAATAAAACGGCATTTAATGAAGTTTTAAAGATAATTATTGTTATTTAAAAGATATATAAAAAGAAAAAATCACTTTCAGAGATTTTTTTTGTCATTTTTGTGAAGTTGGCGGCCTGGCGGCCAAAAATTTTAATGTGGTAGAAATGTTATTTTAACAATAAAACGGCATTTAATGAAGTTTTAAAGATAATTATTGTTATTTAAAGGATATATAAAAAGAAAAAATCACTTTCAGAGATTTTTTTTATTTTGTCATTTTTGTGAAGTTGGCGGCCTGGCGGCCAAAAATTTTAATGTGGTAGAAATGTTATTTTAACAATAAAACGGCATTTAATGAAGTTTTAAAGATAATTATTGTTATTTAAAGGATATATAAAAAGAAAAAATCACTTTCAGAGAATTTTTTTTATTTTGTCATTTTTGTGAAGTTGGCGGTATAGGAGCACATTTGTCTCGGAGCACATTTGTCTTACGTAAGACCGATGCGGTCGCATTTGTCCCACATGAGACAAATGGGACCTCAAATGTCTACCCCAAAAAACTCATTTGTGTGACAAATGTGCTCAGATCAAGTTTTTTAAGGGACAAGAAAGCACATTTGTCTCATGTGTTTTTAAGGGACAAGAAAGCACATTTATCTCATGTCATTTTTTATGAATTATTTGTCACATATTTCCCCGCGGCAGAAATTCCGTTTTAGAATCGAGGTTCGCCGTTTTACCTCATGTCAAGTGTAATCATCAATAGGTTTGCTTATACTTTCTTTATGAAAACCTAAAGTGAACTTATAAATTATATAATCTCTAATTCAAGAAATTGATTGGCTTAACCTTAAGGCGAACGCTGAAACATACTTAATCCCGTTCTCGATGGTACAATGGTGACAGCGCGATGGCACGATGATACGTTGATGAAAACGCGATGGTGCGAACGTGAAACAACGATTGTACGATGGTGAAACAAAGATTGTACGATGGTGCAACAACGAAGGCTCGATGATACAAAACTTTTCATGACACGTTTATAGCTCCAAAAAGTTATTCATTGGCTAATTACCTGAAGCATTTTTCATCTGCTGCTTTTTGCAGATTGTACAGTTGAAGTGATTTAGAATTTTGTATGAAGTCAAAAGGTTACAAGCATCTAACTTCCTCAGAAATCATTATTTGAATATTAATAAATTCATACTTGCCCTATCTAAAGAAGTAAAAATTTATTCCTTTCTGAAATCTCATGGTATAGGATTCTTCGACATTGCGAGATCTCGTGTTACATTATCGTGCCTCGCTTAGTGTCTCATCGGAATGTCGCGTCTCGCCCGATTCTGAGTGGCCCGATATTACATAATTATGTCATTACCCGGATTATTTTAGGAATTCATGCATGTTGTAAGTGCTTTTTCAAGTGCGGATCTGAAAGCCGCAATTCTTGGAAAATGACGATTTTTTATACATACATTTCTGATGAAAACAAAATACGTGTGAAATGGTCTTCTTATTTTCTTTCATAGATCATTTAAGGGCCTCCGTGGTCGAGTGATTTCAAAAACCACTTGCCCCTAACCGCTGTAGGTTCGACACATACAAGGGGCGTCGAACTATTCATGTGAGGATCCCGGTCAGGGTCAAAAGTCGGAATACATATACGCGTGCGAACGTAATAGCTATCGAGTGCGCACGTAATAGTATCGCGTGGCCACGTAAAAGCTATCGTGTGCGCACGCAATAAATAAGAAAATTCTATGTCCCCTTTATGCCACCGTAGATACTACCTTGTTTTTGCTAAGAATATTTCTAGTGCCATAAATTATTTATAAATCTTTAAGCATTGAAAATAAACGTATCACAATTAATAACGATAAGAATAGACTTGCTTCATGTGTGTTTAGGTTCTAGATGCTGCACTTGTAGAAAATGCAGAAAAGGGATATTCTTAAATTTAATACATGACTCCTATGCAGAGGCAGGAAGTTTTTGACTGACCGGAAGTGACCTAAAAACGGTATTATAAATACAGAAAACACAGAACAATGGCTAGTAGCCGGTATACAGATGGGCATAATTATTACCTTTTCAGAATTTTATGGATAAATGTGAGACAAATGTGCTTCGAGTGTCCTTTCTATTGTGTGTCGAACACATCTGTCTCATTTCCAATTTGTCGCAAATGTGAATGTTTACGAACACATCGGTCACACTTCGTGAGACAAATGTGCTCCGAGACAAATGTGCTCCTACATGGCGGCCTGGCGGCCAAAAATTTTAATGTGATAGAAATGTTATTTAACAATAAAACGGCATTTAATGAAGTTTTAAAGATACTTATTTTATTCAAAGGATATATAAAAAGAAAAAATCACTTTCAGAGAATTTTTTTATTTTGTCATTTTTGTGAAGTTGGCGGCCCTGCGGCCTGGCGGCCAAAAATTTTAATGTGGTAGAAATGTTATTTTAACAATAAGACGACATTTAATGAAGTTTTAAAAATAATTATTGTTATTTAAAGGATATATAAAAAGAAAAAATCACTTTCAGATCACTTTTTTTTCTTTATTTTATAATTTTTGTGAAGTTGGTGACCTTTTAAAATTTTACAGTTATTGAAATGATATAAAAATGTTATGGAATGGAGTTTTTGTTATTTAAAAGATATATAAGCAAAGGATTTATTATGCATGTATATTTATAATAAATAAATTAAAGTATTATTATGGCGAGTGGTTAGCGCGTCGGACTAGTCATCTATCCCAGCAAACACAAGACGTCACCCTGACGTCAGATTTAAGTCAGGTTCTGACGTCGGATGACGGTCGCAAAAACGGTTGGATTTGAAAGTTTTTTTGACGTAATACTAATAATCTGACGTCAGGTAGACGTCAGAATCTAACCATTTTCTGACCAAAATCTGACCATTATCTAACCAGTTTCTGACCATTTTCCGACCTCAATCTGACCATTTTCCGACCTAAATCTAACCAGTTTCTGATCATTTTCCGACCTCAATCTGACCATTTTCCGATCTAAATCTTAACCCTTTTCTGCCCTAAATCTGACCATTTTCTGACCTTAATCTGATCATTTCCCTAATCCTTCTTGTTTTACCATGTTATAAATATTTTCTGGCCAATCCTGATTTGATCAAATTTAATGTAACTCATTCTAATAAGTAACTTTCACTCCAATGAAATGTATAACAAAATACTAAAAGGAAAAATATGTTTTTATATTTTTTTATTTAAAATAAAAGTTGCAATTTAAAGCTGATACACACAGTTTTAGTAAATTCTGCAAGGCTAAATACTTTTCATAAATTAAACAAAATAAAACAAAAAAGTATTACAAAAACAATGACATAAATGAAACTAAGAAAACATATAAATATTAAAGAACAAAACAATGTATGTACATTTCTCTCAAAGTTTGCCTTATCAAACAAAATAATGAAAATATTATAATTTTAAGGAAAGTTAAAAGATTCGGATAAAAATGTTTCAAGCAATTAATGACAGATTTTCAGTATTTCAACTATAATTCTGCAGCATTACTAAAACATTTGTAGTCGTGCATGTCAGAAAAAGAAAGTCAAGGCATTTATGAGAATATAAAACCGTGTTTCAAAAAAGCATATTGAAATCAACGGTAGGTGTAAAGCTTTCAACATGTTGAAATACTAGTAAGTAATCTGCCTAAAATAATCCTGTGATGATCTTTCGAGGAGGATGGATTGATATGTGACGTTATGTACAACGGTCACGTCAAAACCAACAATAATGCATTTGAACTCAATAGTAGAAACATTTATAGTACTTATGTTATATCTTAGCAAAGAAAAATGAATATTAATGGTAAATTTTAGGCATAAAATTGCTTGTGTAATCAGCGTGTGTTGACATAAACAAAACACAAACCGAAGAGGACAGCATTTTATGCGCATAAATTTAAAGAAGCTGGTTATAGATGTATCTATAAGCAAAGAAAAAATATTTCTTAATATGATTCAAATGTTTACATACCGTCACGGATTAAATGCAAGCCGTCTTAAAAAGTTTTATGGGTCATTCCGCCTGTTTGTACGGAACTGATGTTGAGATCTTCTCACAAGATCCGGTTGGGGTTCAAATCGTTTATATACTGTGAAAATGATGAAAGAAAAATTTCTGGTGTCATATTTTTTACTGTAAAAACACTTAAGAATTACACATAACTAAAATCAAAATTCACTTAATCAAATACAACCTTTGCTCGCAATATTTCTGCCGAAATGTTAAAAACTTTTCCATGATGAAATTTAAGGTAGACCATGGGTAATGGGCACCATAAGGAACAGTAAAATTGACAACATAGGACAGTTATATGTCTTCAAGGTCACCTGTATACAAAATTTAAATAAAATTTACCGTGTGGTTTATGAGTTATGGATATATTTCTGAACTAAGACTTGGCCATTAGAAGAGCTTATTTTCAGAAATGAGGAAACTGTAAATAATCTGTAATATCATCATTATAAAAAATGTTTTTCTATTGCTCATTGTTAAGAAACAAATAATAACATTCAGGTAACACATTACACAAGCAAAATGTTTGTTTCTAAACAAAATGTTCTTAATATGTATAAAGATGTTACCCTACCCCACCCTTTTTTAACACTTATTTAACCATTTCCCTATCTAAAATGCCTTATTCAAAATATCCCTAAAATTTATTGAAATGAGGGTCTGTTTTCAAAAATTGCCTAAATTTTCTCAAAGGTATAATAGTTGATCATGCGAAATATAAAATACTTTTACCGTGTAGTTTTTATTTTATCGAACTTTGAAAATATCTGGTATCATATTTGCTATAAATTTTGGCATTATTTAGCAAAAAAAATACCTAAAATAATTATATAATTTAAATCAAACTTTTTTCTTCCATAAGGGATCAGAGAGATACATAAATAATGTTAAAAAGAAAAAAAAGAAAGAAAAAAAAGTTGCCCCTTCTGGGCCTCAATTTCAATGTAGTTTACAAGAGATTCTAGCCTATTTGAATACTCTTCAAAGTGGAGGTAATGCATTACCCATGGTCTACCTTAAACAGAAAATAGCTTAAATGTTGACGTCTATAGCCATGCAGTGTGATAAAGTGTCAATATCCTGTCCGCCATTAGGCGACAAGCCCAGATGGTTCCCGCGCTAGTTCCTTTGTTATAGTCAGGCATTTGAGAAGTACATGCACGATGCGATTCGCGAAAGACAAGAAAAGCGACATTCCGGCAAAACTTGAAGCGAGCCGTGAAATTTCGTGGTACGAGATACTTCGATATTGCGAGATCTCGTGTTACAGTATCGTGCCTCGCTTCTGGCATCGTCGGAATGTCGTGTCTCGCCCGATTCTGCGAGGTCCGATATTTCATAATTATGGTATTACCCGGATTCTTTTAGGAACTCATGCACGTTGTAAGTGCTTTTCAATGGCTGATCTGAAAGCAGCACTTCTCTGAAAATGGCGATATTTTTTTTATATGTTTCTAATGAAAACAAAATACGTGTGGGGTGGTCATCTCATTTCCTTCTTTAGATCATTCAGGGGTCTCCGTGGCCGGGTGATTTCAAAAAACGACTTGCCCCTAACCGCTATAGGTTTGACACTCACTCGGAGCGTCGAACAATTCATGCGAAGAAGCCCGTCCAGGGTCCAAATGCAGAACACCTATCCGCATGCGCACGTAATAGTTATCGCGTGCGCACGCAAGGACTATTCCTTTCGGACGTAATAGCTATCGCGTTCGCACGTAAAAGTATCGAGTGGCCACGTAAAAGCTTTCGCGTGCGCGCATACATGACTTAATCTAATAAGAAAAAGAAATGACATTGAGGAGAAAACTAGTCACCAGTCTTTCACCAAGAACATGAGATAACTTTCCAATATTTGAAATATCATAATGTATAGAACTTTAATGAGCCACCAGTTTTTCACCAGGAAAATTAGATCACTTATCTATTTTTGAAATATGTATGAATAGAACTTTATCAAGTTCAAAGTTCAAGTTTATCACGAAGAACATGAGATAACCTATGTATGAACAGAACCACATTTGTATATAGAGGCGCCAGTTCATCACCAAGAAGATGAGCTAACTTATCAATGTTTGAAATCTGTTATACCCCCCACAACAAAGTTGTGCGGGGGTATACTGGAATCAGCTTGCCCGGCCTTCGGACGTCCGTCAGTTTTTTCTTGAATGTCCAATAACTTAAGATTCCTTTGACCCACAGTCTTCATATTTGGCATGGAGGTAAGTCATGTTTAGTAGATAACCTCTATTGATTTTGAGAACACCAGGGCAAAGGTCAAGGTCACAGGGGCCTTGACTGAAGAAAGCTTTTCTGCCCAATAACTTAAGAATCTTTCGACCCACAGTCTTCATATTTGGCATGGAGGTTAGTCATGATTAGTAGATGACCCCTATTTATTTTGAGGTCACCAGGTTAAGTTCAAGGTCACAGGGGCCTTGGCTAATTAAAGCTTGTCCGCCCAATTACCTAAGAATCCTTTGACCCACAGTCTTCATATTTGGCATGGAGGTTAGTTGACCCCTATTGATTTTGAGGTCAAGGTCACAGGGGCTTTTATTACAATTAGCTTGCCTGTTCAAATGGTCTCATATATTCATCATAAAACACTAAAACATGTAGAATACATAACTTAGCGATGCACTGGCTTACTTCCCTCAGATTTGGCTGGGAGGTTGTCTTTCAGCTGTAAATGACTACTGTTAATTCTGACAAATTGGTATGCGGGGTATTCACGCAATCTCCCCGTCAACTGATAAGCCAGTTTTATCAAAACTTGGACATGGAACATCTTTTAATAAGTGTCAACCAAGTCATATAAAAGCCCTGTGGTAGAAATTGTCCCTACCCCAGGGGGTCATTAACTTCCCTTATGTATATAGTAGGAACTTTAAAAAAATACCTTATGAGCTTGATCTTAGATATAAAGTATGAAACATCTCCTATTGAGTATCTACCAAATTTGTTCAAATAAAACTCCTTGGGTCAAAATTGGCCCTGCCCTAGGAGGTCAATGATTTTCTTTCCTAATATTACAATATTACTTGTTCCTTGTTATGGAAATTGTTTATATTCAGGTGAGTGATTTCAGGGTCATCATGTTCCTCTTGTTTCTTCATCTGTTCTGTCCATAATTTTGCCAAACTATTGTTTATAATAATGTCTTTCATATATGTCATCATAAATACATGATTAAACACAAGCTAAAATATTTTTATCTTTTAGTAAAAATTCTGAATGATGAATTTGATTAAAAAATTCTTCAGATTTGTGAAGTTTATGACTTGTTAATTAACTTGTAATAAACCTGCATGTCATCAAAAAGGTAGAAACATTGGATCCCTTGCTTGTTAGCTGACATAAGTTTAAGTTTTAAATTTTTCTTAAACACTTACATTACTGATCTTTTATCAAATAACCTCACGGTCTTAGTCTTTGCATTAAATCTATATGATAACAGTGTCACCTTTTTCGTGTTTAAATATTGAATTTTGCATCAGCAATTGCTATGGGACGTGGGCAGTAACTTGCACTTTCTAGTACCGTCCATGAACAGGCTCAATCAAACCAAGCCAGAAACATTTTCAATATTGTTGTGAGGATTCTGTTTTTCTCTACTTTTAATTTTACCAACAAGTGTTCACTTTCAAACTTGTGATCATTGTATTTTTGCACTACCTTTTTGTATAATGTTGTATTTTATTTATGTTCTTATTCTAAGATTAGCATGGCCAACTCATGACAAGTCCAAAAGATGGTCAATTTTTTTTTTTTTTCCTTTTATTGCCAACATTATTTACTTTATTTAAACATTGTTCCTCTGGACCATACATTCTGTTTTAGTTAAACATGCACTTCTTGGTACTTATTTTCCCATACTTCATTTTTTATTGATCACGGTTTGATGTTATGGCTCATATAACAATATCATGTCTTTGTACTTTATCTTGTAAAATATGAAAACGGCAATGCTCTTGTTAGCTTACCTGTCTAAGTTTATATGCCCATGCCATTTAAATAATGATGACAGGGCATTATGTGTTACCCTGTCTTATCAGTCTAATCAGTACGTTCGACTGAAATTTTGGTTTCCAACCAATAATATTTGTACACCTTTTAAGGATTCAATTTATAACTGGTATATTCAACAATATATCAAAGCACAGGTCAAGTATGATTTCAGTTACATTCCACAAAATTTATACAACATTATGCCTTCCTTACCAAATAATATGCAAAAAATTGATTTATAACTGATAATATTTGAATGCTTTAGAAATCTATAAAGATATTACATATAATTCTGGACAAAATTTAACAGTCTTTAGTGAGGTGGAGTGAAGTATGAAAAATCAGGTGTCTGTTGCAAAGATCAAGGTCACTACTTTGGATCAAAGGTCAAATAACAAATTAAAACATGAGAGTATATTTCTATATACATGGCTAGATTTTCATAACATTTATCACAAATGTTCACCTATGTATACATCTTTCTCCCCAATCTGAAGCTTTAAGGGTCAGTTCTGAATAAAGGCAACAGGCTCGATATGCTGCCAGTGGGCTTGTCTAGTTATGTACATTTTTTGATTACCCACTCAATATAAATATTGTTCTTTGCGCAGGCATCCATGTCCTATGGGCACATTTCTAGTTTTGACTATATTTTGTTGTATAATGTCAGTCTTGTATGTAAAAAATCCTTAAAACAGCACCTCCTATACCACTGGCCGTTTGCATTAAAGATTCTATCATTCAGATTGTTATAACTTGTGTTCCCTCAATATGTACCAATAATTTAAAGGGATTCCATTGAGGTTTACATAACATTTGAATTTCTACATAAATGAGCTGGGGCACTTGATACAAAAATATATGCACAGATAGTTAAGAAATATACTTTGAAATAAATTGAAAATCGTTTTTTTTATGCTTTTCTCAGCCTGATCTGCGTGAAATGTGTTTAAACGCTTTCATTTTGGGTCATTTTTATTACAATTTGAATAATTATTCTTGAAAAACGAAGTGCGCAAATGATCTGAAATTTTGCTCAAAGATTAGTGGTCAAAACATACATCAAATGGTACATTAATCTAGAAAAATAAATTTCAGTCCCATCATGTCAAAAACCCTCAGTGGAGTTCCTTTTACACAGTTTATCTGACAAACTAAGTTCCATTATCTCCATATATTTAAGCATTTATTTTTATATCACATATATTTTTACTTTTATGCAAGTTTTGACAATAAAAGTTTATTTTAAATCATTGTTCTTTGTTTTGCTATGACTTTAACAGCATGTACATCAATTTCATACTAAAACACAATTAGTCATGTTTGAACTTAACCATGTAAGCACATGATGAGCTTTTCTTGTCCTTGAGTTTAAAATAAAAAGTCTCTTCATTAACTATGATTAAATAATGCTGTACATTTTGTATATGGCATGGTCTTGAGGTCCTATGAAGTAGTTATATAAGTCATGGCCGATTTAGGTCAAACTTTGAGTGGTTCTTTGTGTTCATAATGCAGTAGTATTATCTATTAATTCACTTATTATTATATATAGTATCAGAATTGCCTATGATTTCAATTGACCATGAGTGTCACAACTTATGGGTTTGGGGCCCTGGGTCAAGAACTAGTTATCAGCCCACTGAACATGAGTACTGCAAAAACAGAAACAATGACGTCACATTTTAAGTCATCAAATCAGCTAGCTGTAAAACTGAAAGTAGGATTGAAGCTTGAATAGGTTGATTAAATATAATTAGAACATACATATATTCCTTTGTTCTTATTTCACACGCATTGGGAATTTCTATGACAATTTCCTTCCAACAGTACTTTCAGTGCTTTGATTTGTATTGATTTTAGATAAACGATACTGATATATGAGTATATGAAACGAGTTAGTTACGAGGATATAACACTGGCTGGGCGACATCTCTGGATGTTTCTGCAAAAAATTGTCTCGGCCTGACGGCCTCGCCATTTTTTAGCAGAAACATCCCTTCATGTCGCCCCAGCCAATGTCACTTCGGTATAACGTACCCCGGATATTGCTTGATATTATGAGGACTTTCGTCCCATTTCGCGACTTTCAACGAGGAAAGAAGGTAAATTCAGTGGCGATATTTAGTCATTTTGAATTGGTTTCATATAAATTTTGTAGAAAAACAAATACTTCGATAATTTCTCTAGTTACTGAAAACCCAAACATGTTGAGAAATAGCTTTGAAATGTAATAAAGAGGTAAAATCCTCTCTTTGCTCACGTGATAAATGAGCTAGGATCAGTCAAATTTGATGTTTTTGTGCATATACTTCCTTAAAAGAAAAACTTGAATCGAGTGAAATGTGAAAATGTTTATGTTGTAAATGTTCAATCAACAATAGAACTTTAGATGACGGTGTATTTTGAGAATAAATACACATGTCAGTGTACCGAGTATTGCATTGGAGTTTCCCGCCGGTGTAACGAGTATACTATTGGTTATCAATATAGAGTTAATGCAAGTAGTAAACACAGAGTATTTACTTCATTTAATTTTAAATATTTCTTAATGTGTATACTTATATATACACTATATGTGCAGAATATGCAGAGTTCGGCGGTACTTTACTGGAATAATCCAGCTTTTCATTCCTGCTCATGAAAAATCTCAGTCGAACGAACTCAGCAATTTTCTGTGTTTAAAAAGTTCTCGTTGCTATCGAACCAGAATTTGTTAATAATTATTGCATATCTTACTTTAAATAGTACAAGGTTAGCTTTTAAAAAAGCTAGTAGCGACTCGCTTCGTAATTTTTTTCCAGGGGTGCGTTTAAATGTAAAAATGACAGTTCTGTTAGCTGAAGAGACTTCAGCGAACATCAAAATAAAAGTGACATAAAGTTATGGAAGCCAGTTTCACTCAGTTTAACAAAGAGGAATATGAGTATATATGAAGATGCATGTAAACAGATAGAATGAAGTCCCTATGTCTATGCACATTTACTATATGGTCTTTTGACCATGACCAAATAAATGTTAGATAGGTAGAATTCATAAAGATGTCTCTTTATACGAAGTTAAGTTGTAATATGATATTTAGTATTGGAATGATTGACAGACACAAGTCCTAAAGTAAACACAAGTTCTCAATTAATTCAGCCAGAAAAGCCGGGATCCTATTAAAAATATAAGGATCCCGGGAATTAACCAGTCTTAGATGCTTTTCAGATAAGCCAGGATCCTATTAAAACATATAGGAATCCCGGGAATTGACCAGTTCAAGAATATAGTTTTCAGAAAAGCCGGGATCGTATTAAAGTATAAAGAGATCCAAGGAATTGGCCAGTTCAAGAATATAGTTTTCAGAAAAGCTGGGATCGCATTAAAACATAAAGGGATCCCGGGATTTGACCAATTCAAGGATGCAGTCTTTGATTTTTCCAATTAATTAGGCATATAATTATAAGTATTGTGATTTTTAAGTTTGTTGATAAATAGCTCTAAATATATTTATATCCAAAGTTTAATTAATTTAACGTTCATTACATACAATAAAAAAACTTAACGTTTAATGGCCTTTCATTACGACAATAATCAACACAAATATAGTTTATAAGTTTTTCCTCTATATCTTATACGATCCCGGATCCCGGCCAGTCCGGGCGTCCCGGATCCCGGCCAGTAAATATATACACTAAATACCGGAAAGGATAAAATGACCGGAAAAAAGGAAAAAGAAAAAATGCACAGAACCAGGTGTTCACTTATGTTAATTAACCAAACGAAAACTTACTACAGAGGAACAGGTGAAATCGCTAAATCAAAAGTCAGTGTTAATATGATTTATTGAAAAGAATTCATGAAAACAAACATTTTTAATCATCATAATATCTTTGCGCTCAAAACAATACTTGCTGCTTTTTAAATATGGCGTGAAAATTGAAGGTTTTTTGACGCTATGTAAGATTAAATTTGATTGGCTAAATAATTTTGGATCCTAGCCCTGATAGATAAATTTTTATAGAAAGCTGGAAGCCAAGCTTCGATTAAATTTTTGGATGTATTCGGAGTTTTAGGTTGTTTCTCAGTAAAATCCTAACGTAATACCGGCTCGCCGTGGCGAGCCGGCAAAAAAATGCATCGAAAGTGCATTAATGCTGCCTATTAGACGGTATTGAGCAAGTGTGCCAATATCTAATATCAACCGACTTCCTACTAAGCCAAAAATCCATATAAAGGTAACTTTTGGTCATTTTGCACCTACAATCTAGCAACGGCAGACAATCTGCACGTGAAATTGGTTACGTCATTAGCAATGAGTTACCGAATGACTGCCGAGCGGTTACAGCTAAAAAAACGAATAATAGATTTTGATAACATTATGATAAAGGGCAGCAGATGCAATAAAAAGGTTATGTTCCTCATAACCTTTTACCTTATAAAGGCGTGTTTAGAAGGCTTTACATCCAACCCCTTTTGAAGCCTCAAAAAATGTAAAACATGCGCTATTTAGGCCACGCTAATTGAGAAATGTTGTTCAAAAGAGTGAATACTTTTTTCGGCGCCACCCCCATTAAAAAGGGGGTGCCACAGGAGCCGAGAAGATTTGGGACTTGTGGGGGGCTAAAATGGCATCCGGTCGATTTAAAGGTACCGTGTAATCAACGCCGAAAACCTTGGACTTTATCTCAATCAATTGAGAAGTTGCTGTACCTTGAAATCAGTTTTGATGGGAATAAACAACGCAAAATAGAGATTTTTGGCAATTTTGAGACGTCCCCCGTTGCCATGGTAACTGGAAATTTAAAATTGAGCATGCTATTCCACATTTGCGCCCAGTTTGATCAGTATTAATGCATTTTTTATAGTTTCATAGCAGTTGAACTTATAACAAGAGGCTCAATTCAATAAAAACAGCCATTTTTCGCAATTTTATGCTCATGCAATAATTAAAAGGTTAAGACAATAACAGCATGCTTGGACGGCATTAGCCCTCGGGCCAATATTTTACTAAGAGTGTCGATATGTTTCTTGAGGAAAACTTGCCCTGTAAAAAAATATTATTAATTTCATCTAAATATGTTTTTTATTCTTCTCCTTTTCAGACATGGGTCTCCTTGATCACATGTATTTAAAGATTTTTATCGTCAATTTTGATGGTTCTACCCTGCTCCCGACCCTGATTCCGACCCTGCACACACATAGTGTGATTTTCAATCATATGGAAAATTAAATCTCTGTATTTGCCCGTAGGAAAAGAACAGTAATAACACTGAAAATGCATTGTTGAATCTGAAATATTTGAATAAATATCATATAAACAGTACATTATCAGCAAAATGACACGAAATCGAAAAACAGACGTAAAAATTAGACAAAAATATCGATTTTCCATACTAATGTGCTCATTCTGTTTTGCAATACACTGTACACTAAAGTTGGGCTATTTTGCAATACTCTGTACACTCAAAATCAATACTCAGTACACTTTCTTGTATCTTTTTTGGCCTGTACCCGGTATCTTTCTTTACTTTCACACTTTTTGCCTGAAAGGACAAGGCATACTTGTGAATTCTCCTACACAACTGTCCTCAATTTGTTTTAAAGATAATAAAATAGAAATTGATATGGAGTGTAATATAAATTGAAATTCTTTTTTGCTTCATTATGTATAGTATAATTATAATTCATTAAGATGTACCTACAATTACATTGTATTTTCGTATGTGGGAAATCATGGCAGGGTTATAAAATAAAAAGGCAGTTCAGAAATATCACCTTATGATCACAGATGTTAAAAAATCCAACTTTATAATATCTAATTTGACAATTTAAACGGACTTAAATGCATTATGATCTGACGTCTGACATCAAAAACTATTTAATTTCTAAGTAAGGTTATCAGAATTTCCTTTTCACATTTTATTTTTAATGCTGAAATATTCGTGTGTGAATAAAAGAGTTATTCCTGCAATAATTCATATAAATAACATAAACAAATTGTATAATAAAGCTTGACAAATACAATCGATTGCCGCCGATACCTGTGTTACACCATGGAAATTTTACAATTTTACCATGACACCGTTTGCGTCATCCTTCAATATTTCCAATATGGCCGCTTTCAATAATTTTCAACGATTTAAAAAATTAAAGTGGAATATTTAGACTTCTGTTCGACTTTGAAGTATGATAATTTGGAATCTTGCATAAAAAAACGGTTCTCTTTCAGGTAATGTATACAGTTTCTTTGAAACTTTTCTAGTTTTCGCTCCCAACAACTTCTAATTGGGAAGCGTCCGTGCATAAAAATGCAGTTTGTGGTTGGACTTGGAAAAAGACAGCGCCGGTCCAAAATTATCTCGGTGTCTCTTTGACAAGTCTAATTAGTTCAGTATTTTCTAGTGAGCAGCGGATCGTTTAGGGATAGTTTAATCAATTTTACAAATACCTGTTATACTTTTACGTCTTTTAGAGCTACAAAAATACGTCTAGATACATAAAACCCGTTGAGATAAATGAAATAGCCATTAGTTTTGAAAATATCGTCGCTGAACTTACCTTCGTTCCCCGTTCAAAGTCGCGTAATGGGATGAAAATCTCATACAGTTATATCGAGCAATATCCGCGGTACGGTATACCGCAGTGAGTGTTATATCCTCGTAACTTACTCGTTTCATGTACTATAACTATTACGTATTAATATGGACTGTTCCTTACTATAAATAAACATGAAGAAAGTTCTGTTTATCGTGCTCGGATTAGGTCTCAACCCGGTACGGAATTAGACCGAACCCATTGTAGTCTAGAAAGTAGTTCTTTAAAATTTTGAAATGGCCCAGTTTAAGTCATCTCTATTTAGATTGGTCATAATTAAAGTGTATTTATTTCATGTGTATAGTTTTTGTGTGTTATATGATGACTTTAAAAGTTATTTTTTGTGTATTCTCCAGGAACTCATTTGTTGGTGGAAGGATTAAAGATGTACTACCCACCAGCTGTCAGGAGTTTTTAAAGAGGTGAATTTAAACAGTGTTACAACAGAATGAAGATTTCTGAAAAAAGTAGATGGCTAACCTATTATATATATTTTGGGCCTCATTGGACTTAGATAGTGTTAATGTTTAAAGTTGAAGACAGTATATAATTCATCAAGAACATAGGAATCCAGAATTAAGCCTCAAATTTGACTGATTTACTATAGAACAAATAGTACGAAAATTCACCGGTCCGAGTCCATTATGGTCAGGGTATCGCATTGTAACATGGCCAGCGATTGGCTGAAAAAAAAAGTGTAGGGAAAACCGTATGATTCAATTTATACAAGAGGTGATTGGATGAAAGTGGGGTATTTTTAAGTATAAAAACTAATTTAAAAAGTAACACTACATTGTTTTCTGAAGAAAATGAAATATTTCATGAGTCTCTGTGATAATTTTGACTTGGATATTTGCATTGATAAAAAGTGTATGTCAGTCCTGTGATCAGCAGAAATTTCAATAAAATGGGGGGAGGGGTAATCCTCTTTGAAGTCATTTTGCAAAAAATTTGGTTGGCTACCCCTATATAACAGGAACATTTTTATGTGTCAGGCATTTCATTCTACTAGAAAAATTTCCTCTTTAGCATGAAAACTCAATTTTAAGGTAGGATTAGGGACCATTTCTTATAATGTAAGTCTATGGAAATATCAATGTAAGTGTCTGACCTTATAGTATCACAAAAAAGACAAAATATGTTTTTTTAGCCGATTATCACATTTTTCGTATGAATAAGACGTTTTAAAGTTCATTCCGTAAGGTGAAAAGGCGAGATTTTAGCATTTAATCATTCAAGCGTCTTGTCCGGTATGTACCGAAATACGATATTTAGTGTGGTGTTCCAATCGCACTCCATTCATTACGTTACTTTTGGTTTCCCAATTTTTCTATTTATATATATCCGCCACGTCTCTACGGAAATCGCGAAATTTGGAACGATCGATTTTTAGAAGCGTACATGTAAAGATTTCCCATCATGATTTCTGCAAGCGTCTAGAGGTACTACCAATGAAATCAATCGCAACTACTCGGCCATTTCCGTCAGTCTTCGGATAAGATAATAGATATATATAATAGCCGAGGCAGTTCCGAATGCCAATGAAATGTATACAGGGATTTTTGCCGTATTAGACACTTATGGTGAATTTAGGTAAGTTAATTTGTCAGATTTCGTTAGTGAGATTAACATGATGAAATAAATAGATATTTAAATGAAATATAGGTCAACAGTTTTGAATATTTTGATGATGATCTCATAGCCTACTGAGAGAATGTTCTGAATAAGGAAGTTTATATCACTGATTAACTGATGATCTAACACACGTATTGTATTTAAGTTGTGATTGAAATTACTGATATTTAAACATTTGATTTGCAAAAATCGATTTTGGGCAGATATCTATAAATAGATGTAAATACGTAGTAGGCTTTTAGACAATAATGCGCATTATTATTCGGATCATATGTTGTAACTTAGTCCTATACATGTGAAAACAGGTTGAGATAAATATAGATACTGGGAAAATATAAAATTTTACGGCTTATTGAAAATATTCTGTTGTCTATTTAAAGATATTTTCATAGTCAAGTTGAGCTGAACTTACTATATATTTCAAAATAGTGACTGTTAAAATGGTGATTGACCAACAGTTCTTATTAGAAAATGTTTAGGGTAAAATTTAAATCTGCCTGAAATATAAAAAGACTGCCCCACTCTTTTTATGAAATGAACGTTTTAGGTAGGCAAAATGAAAACTTATTTTGACATTCACTTCTGCACTCATTTATACCCTTGGATAGGCATAATGTCACAACGGTCGGTGTTTATGCTAAAATTGATCGATGTAAGACCATTGTTCAAAACAGAACGTTTCGGACTGACTGATCGGTACAGGCACTCAGTAATCACAGTGCGTAATCGTTTCAGGCTGAAAAGCGAAAAAAGTGGGAGCCCAAATCACGTTGAATATGTTAAGCTGCCTTTCCTGCATTTATGTAGTTGACGAATATGATGATTAAGTAGAGTATTTAGAAAAATGAAAATATGTTCCAAATGGAAAACACTGTTTTCTTAACAAGTGATTGAAAATATTTGAAATATAATTTCTAAAACTCATCAAACCATAATATATATACTGTTTTCTTCCTGATCAACTCCACAGAGTCTAATGTGGGTCAATATCTTTTAAATACTTTAACAAATTTCGTTTTGACTATCAAATAGGTCAAATATATTTTTAGCTCTTCAAAATTTCATTCTGACACGTGAAAAAAAAACTCTAGGGTCGGCGACTTTTAGTGGTAGAGCTGAAACACAGTTATTTTTGTTTTTGCCCAGTGAAAGAAAATTGTTCAATGATATAAAATACCAATTTGAATACAAGTGTAGAAAAAGAGACGATACTGTGACATAATTTTTAAAATATTTGTAATTTATTTAAATATTTGAATATTATCTTTAATGTATGGGACGTAAATCAACTTGAATTATAGAATAAATTCATGAAGAGTTAATTTGCTTTTCAACCTTGTCACTTTTCGTTTTTCGGACAAGGAAATGATACCTTTGCGAATTCTTATATTTATCACATTATCTGTACTGCTTCTAATTTTGTTAGAATCAAATGTATACATGTATCATTGTAAGGTTGATAGGAGGATGATCTTCGACCCCTTTCATGCCAATGACGGGGCTGGGCGCCTGAAACGGGAAAAAAAGGAATTTATATACAACTTTATAAGGTTTTAAGATATTTTTCAAACAGTATCATATCACACTACAGACATGCAAGCATCAGAAAGGGAGGGAGGGGGGTAGCAGTATGGAAAGTACATCGCAAGAAATTGCGAGGGTTGATAGGAATAGGTAAGAGGAGGGGTAAATGTTTTCTAATACACGTTTAATGTACTTGAAAAAAAAAAGAAAAAAAAAACAAAAATTTTGACTACAGCAATTCATTTGATTATTTCATTGAAGCTGCATGCCTCCAGATGAGCATAAATATTTCAAGAAAATTAAAAGTTAGAAAAATGTACTAAGATTTAAAGAAAAGTAAAAATATTTAAGATTCAAGAAATAGTTTACATATTACGAGCGATTAAGCGCTTATTTTGTAGTATTAATCACAATATTTCTACTGCGTTACTAACGCAGTAAGAGCTATTTTATACTATTTTGACCTCTTTGTGGTAATTTTCGTGATTGCAAGTGCTGTTTACAATGTGTAAATTATTTTCTTTGTTAAATTCAATATGTGTTGCTTTTGAATAATCTTTTTAAAAATTCATGAAAAATAGCATGAATCAGGAGGCATGCTGCTTTATTTCAAAAGAACTATTAAATTTATTATATTATTTTTAGGCAATAGAATACAGATCAAAGGAGTGTTTGTAATTCCGCTCCATTAGTGCATTAAAGAAATAACATTAAAACTGGCAGTCATTGAGGTAGATGGGAACCAAACAGTAGAGCAACACACGAATTATTTTGGAAGAAGAACACGACAAGGTATCGCCCAGCATGAATAATAATCAAAGAAGACCTTCAACACAGCGGTTCAAGAAGAAACATCGCTCAAAATGTATAAACCTTGGTATAACGTTTTTCAAACCTAAACACAGACAATATTGTACTCTGGACTCACGTATAAAATCATATGAAAATGAAAATTGGATTAAAGATAACACACCGGGGATAAAAGAACTAGCAGAGGCCGGACTTACATATAGAGGTGTTGCAGACTCTGTGAGTTGTTACTACTGTAATATCGGCCTACAAAACTGGGCGAAAGACGCCTGTCCTTGGGAACAGCATGTACTAGCCAGTCCTGATTGTGCCCACGTAGCTCAGTGCAAAGGTAAAGCTTATATTAGAAAAATTCTAGGGGAAAACGATCAAGATTCGAATGTTGAAGTGGACGATTCAAAGGAATTTGTTGATACTGTGGAAGAAGCTTTTAAGAGAAATGAAGCAGCTGTGACTGCAGCAAAGCAGTATTATACTAACAAACAAATCATTAATAAAGCTGTCAAATCGTTAATAAAAGGTTACCGTCAAAGATCCTTCACTGCTGTTGAACTCATAGCTGCTATTGAAGAAGTTGAAAAAGAGCAGTTAGGAAATAACTCACAAGCAAAATCTGAAGATGTAGAAACTGACGGTAGTACGTCTGAGACAGATGAAGAAGATGAAGAAGAACTAAACAGACAATTGAAGGAGCCAATTACTTGCAAAATTTGTTTTAACGCTATTGCTTGTATAGTTACATTACCATGTGGCCACATGTTTAGCTGTCCCCAGTGTTTACCAGCACTTACTAAATGTGCAGTATGTCGGTCCGATATAAATGGAACTGTTCGAGCCAAGATGGCCGTTTAAATACATGTTTTTGTCTGAGCTTTTATGCTCCCCAAACAAAAGGGGAGCTTATATTCGCCCCTTTGTCCGTCCGTATCCCGTATTTCTGTTGTTCTTTCCCACGATTTAGTTAAGCATCTTCATTCATTGACCGATACCTTCCATATTTGGTTGCTAGGTAGATGGTTCTGTGTCACTGATGTCAAGGTCATTGGTCATTAAATAGATATATCCCAGCAGGCACATCAACGTTGTTTCAACGTTGAATTATGGTCAGATTTCAACGTTGAAATAAGGTTGGATTAATATTCGGATTTGAAAGTTTAAACAACGTTGAAATTTCAACGTTGATACAACGTTGCAACTTCAACGTTGGCGCAACGTTGAAGTTTCAATGTCATTTCAACGTTGAAAACCCACCATATTTTAATTTTGGATATAAAGCAAAGTAACCAAGTTTAACAAAATATCAAGACAATATTAAATACTTCAGATATTTTATTTCAAAAATACAGTTCAAGTGCAGCTTAAATTCACTTTAATAGCTACAATTTGTTCCAATCTTTTCTTTTAGACATTTCTGGGTATGTCAAGTGTTTGAGTACTTCTTTGGCTGTCTCTTACTGCTTCTGCAAATAAAAATAAGAAGTTTGTAGTTAAAAGTGGCTTGCTTAATCTCAAATTATACATATAATTACTCAACTTAGTGATTTGTTTTTATCTTAAATACTTATCTCTTAGATTTACATCATAAAACAGCATAGAAATTGAAACATAGCTAAGTTTGATATTGACAGCAAATACTGTACATAAGACAACAAAATCTTTTTAAAAAAAGAAGCTATTTCAAAGTCTCACCTATGATTGGTAAGAAAAACTGCTCCCCGTCAGTTACTTGCAGCATATTCCCAAGAAATTATCATTCTAGGCTCTAGCTAAGATCATTTTATGCAGCATCCTGAAATCAACAAACTTTTGTATTTTGTATTAATAATGTTACAGGAATATTCTGAAAATAATATATTTAAAGACAAGTTAAATATCCAGTAGTTGAAAAACTTATACTATGTATTGTAAAGATATTCAAATATATAAATTAATAAGAATTAATTTCAATTTAACAAACCTGACAGTCCTTTTCATGTTGAATATATGGTATACAGAATACATCTGCAAAACTCTTAATTTCAGCCAGGACCAGGATCTAGAATATAAAATAATATATAATGAAATAGAAATAGATTTATTATTCCCTATTAATTTACGACTATTAAACTTTAAAGTTTAACACTCAACTTTGTTTTTTAACTTCATAATAAATTATTTTTTTCAAAGTAATTAACACTGTATTATACTATCACTAAATATAAACATAGCTATATTGACGAATCGTCTTGGGACGTAAATTATGTGGGCCGAACTACTTTATAGGTTTCATTTTTTATAATTGATGAAATTTTGATTAGGATATAGTACAGAAAAATGTTAAATAATATGAAAAATAAATTAAAGAAAGACAAGATTTGTAAAATCATAAATTGTCAAGGACATCAATAAATTAGTGTTTACAAGGCCTGAACCCAATCATTCAATTAGGTCGCGAAAACGTGTCAAATCAACTCAATCATGTGTTTTCATCTCTCATTTATTTCATAAAGTAAATTAAAGTAGAATTTTAAGAATAAATAATAATATTTTAGAAAATAATCAGTAAACTAAAGTAAAACATTACGGTAATACCTCCGAAATCCAAATAAATTGCCGAATCGTGTTGTTTTCCGATGTGTTCAAATTTCGAAACAGCGCCACCATTAGCACGAACGATAATCATAGACACAAATCATAGACCGCAACAATTACTTCCCTTGACCAGCGTTATTTTATAAACGGGGTTTTGACTAATATCAATTAACTAATTAATATTATTCATAAAGAACTAAAAAATAAAACAACAAACAACAAAACATATTACCACGGATTTATATAAATCCGTGATATAACTTAATATTTAAAGAGGTAATAGAAAGTGAAAAATTATTTCCAACTTTATTTGTTTAAACGCTAATTTTGAATATCATAATAAACCATAAACAACGTTGAATCAACGTTGAATATACAGTGGCAATATATCCGTATGGTCGCCCATAGTTGAATATTTGTTGAACAACGTCCGACCATATTTCAACGTTGTTTCAACGTTGAAACAACGTTGAGTGCCTGCTGAGAATGTTTACACTTTTGCTCTGACATACATCATTCATTAACCGATGTTTTTCATATTTTGTAAGTACATACCTTTTGTGGTCCTCTAACTTTGCTTGTAATTAGGGGTCACGTAGGTCAAGGTCACCGGTACTAGAAATATATTTATACACTTTTGCTCAATCATTAACCAATGTCTTTCATATTTGGTATGATATACATGTACCTTTGGATAGTCCTGTTACTTGGTTGGAACCATCAAGATCATTATCAATGATGCTTGGAATATTTTGCATTGTACATAGTATATAAACGAAAGTGCAATTTTGGGGAGCATCTATCGCCTCTAGCGATATGTCTTGTTGTTTAATATGTTGTAAGCTATAATATTGGTTTTCAGATTTGCAGCAATATTCCGTATATCATTTAAAATCATATTATTTTCCTCATCAGTTAAAGACTTGTGTTTAGTTAATATCCCTGTTTCAAATGTATCTTAAGTAATGTATGTACACAATGTATTATACTTCCGATTATTTGTGCAATGTATCCAATAAGGAAGAAAAACGTTGGGTTGTAATAAAGAAAACATATAAAAAAATAAAGGCATAATGTTTTATTAATTTTCTTTTCACTATTCTATGATAGCGCACAATAGTTATGTGGTTTTCCTTGTACACCGGGGATGTTGTGAAGATTGCTGATATATCAAATCTGTGTTTATTTTGCACAAACTAGTTAGTAAAATACTTTGATAAACTGGCATTGTTTGAATTTATCTCCATTCGTGTTGATCAAGACGTGTGTGTGCTGAGATACGGTTGTGAAACTTATATTTCAAGACTAAAGACTATAGCCTATAAGGAAATAGTGATCTATGCAGCTATCCACATTATATCATAGGCCATAGTGGACTCGGTATATGGCTGCAAAAAGTATAGGTCAAAGTGAACTATATATGTTCAGCTGCAAAGCATATTGAAGATCAAAAAGATGTCTATATACAACTGCACTGTATATAAGAGACCAAAGTAAACTGGATCAAAGTGCTTCACAGTGTACATGTATATAGGATTTTTAGCTATGCAGAATCATGATAAATGCATCATTATACGCCCGAAAACAATTCGTCCGTCTGTTAGCAGTTTTTGTGTCCGATCTGTATCTTAATAAATCGGTTTGAAGAAAATTGAAACTAATTGGCAGAAATGTTTAACATATTGAGACGATGTGCAGAGCTCAGATTTGACCTTCATCAGGTCAAGGTCATTTTGTATCAATTTCAAAATTTTGTGTCTGCATTGTATCTTTTGAACCAATGGAAAGAATTTTAAAAAATGCAGAAATATTAATTATAATGAAACGATGTGCATAACACATGTTCGGGCTTCCTAAGATCAAAATTGTCGGGGATTAGTTGATTTATGTAGGAAAACACATTATAATTTCATAAAATTATAATGAAAGTACAATGTCTAGAGCTATGATATTTATCATGTAACATTGACCTTTACAAAGCTGATATGAATCATGCTCCTTGGTTCACTATTGACCCTGCCACAGGGGTCACTTGATTTATATAGGAAAAACACATCTGACACGTGTGAAACGTCGATGCACAGAGCTTAGATATTTGGCATATAACATCACTTTGTGGACCGCAAAAGTATTGCTATTAATCATGCCCCTTGGGTTAGATATTTGGCCCGCTCCGGGGGACACTTGGTTAATATAATTTTGTATAGGAAAACACGTTTCAGTCTAATTTTGCCGAAACTACAATGACTATACTTAAGATTTTTGACATGTAGTATTTCCTTTTTGGTCTCTACAAAACTGGTATTACTCAAGCCCCTTTGGCCAATATATGCTTTGCCTCTGGGGTCACTAAGTTGTTATAGTCTTGTATGAGAAAACACATTTCAGTTTAATTTTGTAAAAATACAATACTCAGAGCTTAGATATTTGGCATGTAGCATCAATTTTTTACGTTTTAAAATCATATATACTACGTTTTAAGTTATTATTCATGTCCCTCATGTCATCAAGACTGGCTCTGATCCAGGAATCACTAGCTTTATGTAGACTAATGTATAGGAAGGCACATCTTATCTTTCATGGATAAATACAATAACTCTATACTTGGCATAAAGCAATGCCTAGTAAACTTCTATTAAAATTTAATGAATAATGCACCTACAGTCTTCCCCTGATCTTGGATGTCATGTCAAATAGTATTTTAAACAAAATTAAGTTGGAACATTTTCAGACAAGTTTCTTGATTTGGTGTCTACCATAATTGAAAGATTATTTTTGTTTACTCCTATAAATTGATTAAATTTACATTCGTGCGTATATTGCCCCGCTTTTGCGGTGCTCTTGTTTTTCTATTGCAACGAGACCATTGCCCCTTTACGGACAGAATCAAAAGAAAAAAATCTTTGTTCAGAGCATGATATTTTGATAAAAACCAATTTTTTTTGCTTACAAAAAAAAGTAAAAGAGGAGAAGATGCTTTCAAAGTGTTGTCATAAAGGCTACCGTAAAAAGAAAAAGATGGGAACTATTGGTATATTCACTTTTTCATTTGAAGCATAAAATCATTAAGATATTTGTTTCAGAATTATCGATATTAATTTTAAAAACAAAACTTTTAAAAAGTCAATTACATGTACATGTATATACTTTATTATCAGCCCAATGAGACAATAGCATACCAAGACATGTGCCCACTAGGACAATATCCAACGAGACAATTTTAGCCTTCTAGGACAAAAGCTCAAGGAGACATAATCCTACTAAGACATTAGCTCACTAGGACAATAACTGACTTGGACAAAAACCCTATCAGATAATAGTTGCAATGAAGTCTTGTTGAAATGAATCCAGCAGTTGCAAAGGAATAGCAATATTGCTCTATATGCATTCTGCACAACTTATCAAAGGCCATTACTCTGTGTTGAAGGGTCTGACCGGAACAAGGCAATGATAAGCGCATTGATTGTTCCAAAGTAGTTTGATTGAATTCCAACCAGTAGTTGCAGAGAATTAGGGAGGAAACGATTATTGCTCTATATGCATACTGCATAACAACTAACCAAGTGCCATAACTCTGCACTAAAGGGTCTGACAGAAACAAGATGACTATATGCGCATCTCCTAGCTATTGGTATTGATTGTTCCCACAAAGTTTTATTGAAATCCAGCCAGCAGTTGCAGAGAAATAGCACGGAAACGATTATTGTTCTATATGCATACTGTACAACTAACTAATCAAGTGCTATAATTCTGTCTTGAAGAGTCTGACCGGAACAAGGTGATGATATGCGTATCTCCTCTTGGTATTGATGGTTCCATAAAGTTTTGTGGAAATCCAGCCAGTAGTTGCAGAGAAATAGCGCGGAAACGAAATTCGGACGGACGGAAGGCCTCCCGATTTCATCGGCGGTGATAAAAACTCAATGAGACCATAACCTACCAAGACATTATCCCACTAAGACAAAACTCAAATGAGAAAATAGCCTAGCAAGACATCAGCCCAATAGAACAAGAGAGCCTACCAATACATTAGCCGGCTTGGACAATTTAATATAGTCAGGGTTAGAATATTTTAATACAAATTAATTACAATCGCAAACAAAATTGATTAATTATAACAAAATATAAAAGTGTGTTATATAACACTTGTTTTATTTGAAAGTACCATAAAATTAAGACGAGTTTTGATTAAACAGAAACATTTGTGTTAAATTATAAAATATGTTGAGGTTGTCCTTTTATTCTGAGTAAAACTTGTGTGCAAAAACACATTTTATTTCAGTTTTTTTTCCAGTTTTTCAGTTTTCAGGGTTGATAAGGCTAGCGTTTACAAAAGCTTGCAGCGGGTCGCTTTTTATTGGCTGTGGTCATAACATAAGAATTTCCGCCTAATTTAACACTCAAAACAGAGAACAACTGTAAAATATTTAAATGCATGCAGTTAATATTACTTTCATAAATGTAACTGTTATTTTTTCTCCAATCCGATTGCCAGGCTTAAATCGAAATGATTATATTAACCAACAACTGTGCCAAGTTTCATGCTTTACAATTTACCCTCTTTTATGCACGGATTTCTTGGACTTAATAGGATTGCAGTATTTCATATGAACTGTAACAGATTTGATTTGTTAAATTGGCTTTGAAAGTCTCTAATATAAATCAATAAGTAGGGCTCGACTTTCATGCATACAATTTCGTCTGTGTTGTTGGTTGTCGGTTGACGTCCGATTCGTGTATGCATATGAAATTTGATTTCTCAAAAACAATAAGTCTGAAATCTTGTTTTTAGAACTATGTTCCATTATGTAACTAGAAATAGATGTCCCCGCATTCCGTTGATATGTAAGTCTACGGACGGACAACGTGAAAGTGTGGCAGCAGGACAACGTGACAGTGTAGCAGCGGGACAACGTGACAGTGTGGAAGCGGGACGTGACAGTGTGGCAGCGTGACAGTATGGAAGTGGTACAACGTGAAAATGTGACAGCGGGACAACGTGAAAGTGTGGCAGCGGGACAATGTGACAGTGTGGCAGCGGGACAACGTGTTAGTGTGGCAGCGGGACAACGGGACAGTGTGGCAGCGGGACAACGTGGCAGCGTGACAACGTGACAGTATGGAAGCGAGACAACGTGACAGCGGGACGGACGGGCATTACAAATCTACATGTCCCATCCCCTTTGGTGTGGACATAAAATGCATTTACTTATTTTGCAGGTCAATGAAACGATATGTTTTTTACGTTCAAAACATGCTTTAACATAATAATAACAAAATGACAATGATGATAACAATTGCTGTACAAACCATCAATATCAAAGATACAATATTAATAAAGATGGTGATGATGATTATGATGCTGCTGATGATGATGACAGTGGTGGTGATGATGATGCTGATGATGTTGGTAATGATGATGATGATGATAATGATGACGATAATGATGACGATGGTGATGATGACGGTGATGGTGATGATGCTGCTGATAATGATGCCGGTGATGATGATAACGACGATGATGCTGCAGACAAACTATGGTGATGACAATGATGATTAGGATGCAGACAGAAGATGATGCCGACAGCATCAGCAATGACAGTAATAAAAATTATAGTAAATTATAGTTATTTTAAAACGGTTTTATATATAAAAATGGCCATTTTTGAGGTTTTAGTTTCAAAGTACAATTCAGCTTATTTCAAATATTCTCCAATACTCCGTTTCTTTAAAAACAAATTGCCCGAATCGAATTTAACATATAAATGTTTCAATAAGGGTTTGTTTGAATGTTATGCATCGTTTGGTTGTAAGATTTTGTGAAAACTCTTTATTTGGAGTTCGTTTAGCAACAATTTTCTTCATACGCATTGCATATTTTGGGCACACTTGAATCTATGACGGAAGGAATATCTCAATGAAGACTGCATAAAAATCAAAACAAAAATGAGTAAATATAGAGGAAAGTCAGGAGGGTAGAATCACATTCCGATTTTCTTTAAAAAAAGCTTTGAATTTTATATAAATGTTTAAAATGTTGAAAACTTACCCTGTGATTGGCCTATTTTCTCTTTCACATATCGAGCTATACTGCACATATTGAGCAGCGGAAATTCACATATATTTTTTACCGATGCTCAGTTTTGAGATTTATATGGGGTTACATCCCCGTGTCTAAGCTGAACAGAAATTGACAAACAATTCACAAAATACGCTGTAGGTTCGAAGAATCCCGACAGGGACTTTGAACTCTTTCATGTGAGGAAGCTATCCAGCTAGCCTTTCGGAACGTCGGTGGTATCATTTTAAAATTACAAAATGAAATCTTGGAATCTCATTAGCCATTCTTAGATAAGTAAAATAATATAAATGATCTTTCTGAAATGGTTTACGCATCTGAATTTTAATTAATCTAAAGCTAGAAGATTCAGCATCAGTTTTTTCAGATTCTTAAGTTCTTACACTTTCAAGTAAAGTTTCTTAGATATTTAAATTCTGTTGAACAACAAGTTATTTTACGCTGCTTTTAAAATCTCATTACTGGGTTATTAATCTTGTCAACAATAAGCAGACCATCGATAATGTTGACTTTCTCGTAATTTCATGCGGTTGAAAATATCCAAAAACACACAAGAAACGAATCTTGCTAGTACTCTTAGTTATTTATTAATTATGACAAAATAGTGACTAATAAAGATTATAATGTTCATGTATATTTTACATATGAATGAAACCGCCGCCAACGATTAAATTTGTCAATTTTATTTTATGCTTTTCAGTGGATTACGGATTTATCCGTGAAAATTATATTTGATAATTTCACAGAGAAAATTATCAAAAATAATTTCACACTTTTCAATGACGAAACTACTTTTTTAAGATTTTCCCCATGTGGTACCTCAATTTTATTTTTGCTGACACTTTTGACAATGTCAGGCTGTTAAAAGAAAAAGCAATGCTGAAAATGATAAATAACTTAAATGTCAAAAGTAATAAAAAGAAGAAAACTTACTTCTATTCATTCAAATTCCAATCACCAAATTTCGCCTCTAGATTTTTTTGTTTCATTTTTACAATCCTTCCACATGCAAAACTGCTCTTAATGACAGTTGGGCATATAAAAGTATCCTACGAGCAATAACTGCCGTATGCTTTATGAAAAATTGAAAAGCAATGACAGCCATCAGCTCGAAGAATAAGTAAACAACCCAGCGTTCCTGAGCCAGCTTCCAAGTGCTGCTTTTTTTGAATGTTTTCAAATGATATCCCTCTGAATCAAACATAATTATTTTCCTCCCGTGAAATACACAACTTTAAAAACATGGCTGCCGCTTACATTTAACAAAGCCATGTCTAATATTAATTCGCAGTAAGTAACAGAAATATGGATGGACGGTTAGACTTTTTCTCCTACAAGAATTGTTTGTCTTTATTATTAAAACAAACGATCATTCATATTTTTTAATAAAATGAATAATATCACCTTCATTTAACGTTGATTGTCGGACTTATTTTTCAGCTCAAGACTTCTTGTTTTTAATGAGAAATTCCGACTAAATGGGGCTCTCGATGGGAAAAACATCTTAATATTAACGTTAATATTATGGAAATTTCGTTGTAACTTGTTTTTAGGCATAAAATAAAAAGAAAATGTGTTTGTTTGTTGTGTAAGATGTAATTTTATTTCATCTCGTGAACTTTAAAAACTGTATTCTCACTCGTGGATACGCCACTCGTTAGAATACTGTTTTAAAGCCCACGCGATGAAATAAAATTTCATCTTACACACAAACCAACAAATATCCTGTATGTAATTGATTTCAAAAGTACTTTTAGAGTGCACAGTTAGGTTATTTACGTTTGTTTTCTGATAATTAGTGTCTTTCGTATGGTGGCTGATTTTTGCCATTTCGTGTCTTTGTGTCTTCACCGCTATAAAGTCGAAGGCAAAGACACGAAGTTATGTGTCCTCGTGCCTTTGCCTTGACAGTTGAAGACATGATAATTGGCCTATTCATTGAGTCTTTGTGCCCCCCCCCCCCCCCCCTCGAAACTCGATTAGACACGATTTACTGACCATTTATCGTATCTTCGAGTTTCGCTTTTTGAGGCGAGGACATGACAACAAGACAAATATTGGGCGCCGATACGACTATTTCTACCGGTCGATACGATAATTACACAGAAGAAACTTGTAAGTCTTCGCCCATTGAGTATCGTTATTTTTCCTAAAATGTATCGTGTGTTCGTGTCAGCGTCCTCAAAAGTTGAAGGCAAAAACACGATACTAGTAATTGGTCAATTTATCGTGTCTCTGATTTTCAAGACGAAGACACAACAATAATTTAGCATAAGTTGTACAAGAAAATTATAATGTCACCGTGTCTTCGCCTTCGAGTTTTGAGGGGCAAAGAAACGAAATGGCAGAAATCAGCCACCAAACTTTCGGTATTTCCGTAGGTGTGGCAAACAACGAAACGTTCTCATATAAGGATTTACATGTATGACATAAAATGAAGAAAATAACAGTTTACATAGTAAAGAATTTCAGCAATCAAACAATCAACTACCGCCATCTTGTTTCACATAACCAATCGTGTTTGTACATTTTTATTCATTACCAAGAATATTTTACAGCTTTTACTTCTTTTTAATGTGTTTTTTAAGTTTTTACAGTAACTTTATAGATAAAATAGTGGCGAATATATTCGAATATAGCCCTGTTATTGTTATGTTTACAAATATCCATGGTAATTTTTTTTTTGAAAATTTAAAAGAAGTAGTTTTTGAGGGTTTAAGTATTTTACAAAAGTTTTCATGCCTCCAGAAAAAAGAAAAAATTTTTCAAAAAAACCCCGCTTTAAAAAAATGAAAAAAAATTTTAAAGAAAAAAAAAAATTTAAAAAAATTTCAAAATTAAATTTAAATGATTAAACAATTTTTCTAAATAAAATTAACGGGGTTTATGCTTTTAAATCACCCATTTTTGGGTTAATAATGTATTTATTTTGTTTAATTAATAGTTTCCCGAAATGCACACAAAGACTAAATTACACAAGAACATGTACACATTGATTTTTAATTGGAGGAATGGAGCATCGTTCGTTGCAATATAATTCTAATCAAATTTGTTTTCCTTATATCCCCAACCTGCCAATATCACATATTAATGCGTAGTAAAACATAGTAGAACTTGTTGCTGTGATGTTCAGTAGTTTTGAGGATTTAAAGAAGGATTGACACTAAAACTAAACGTATAACTTGTAAGTGAATAAACTTTTATATGTACATGTAGATGATCAATTTAACATTGTGATACTTGAAAGTATACTACATTTCGTTAAGCTAACTATAACTTTGAATAGTTTAAACATTAAGTACTTAAAACATGGAAATGTTTAGACACACGTGCATATTTTGTCCAAATACGCCATGTTTGAATATGATCATGTGTGTTATGATAGTGCTGTATAAATCTATATTGTACCGTTTTCTCCGAGGTGGATATCGTCAAATTCCACAATTTAATAAGGTGGGAAACCAACAAATTTTACTATATATTAGGTTTCAGGAAGTTTTGAAAAGTCATTTATGTACACTTAGAACGAAAAAAAATAAAAAAAAAATTTTATAACTTTTAAAAGGGAAGGGTTTTTTTATGAAAAAGCTCGCCCTTTGAAAAATTTTTAAATGTTTAACTGTTTAAAGCGACGTAAGGTTTTAAAAACAAATGTCTTTCTTTTACTTGAAATACATATAAATTTTATGTACAATTTTTTAAAGGAAATTTTTTTCCGGGTTTATCACCCTAGTTCGAAAATTTAAATTAAGTATCGGAAGTAAAATCGTTTTTTTATCAAAAATAAACCATATGCATAAGATTTTTACTGTGTGTTTACTTTCAGAAAGTCGATTTTTTTAATTTTGTTTATAGGATTAAATTTTTCCCTTTAAGTAAATTTTCTTTGACTTTTTTTCTTGATAGATAAAAGGAACAAAAAAAAAAACACGGGAAAAAAAGAAAATAAAAAATAAAACTTTGTAACCTATCAATGCTTCGTTCATTTTGCATTCTTATATGGCAATACCATTGTCATTGTTGCCAAGGTATCGGGGTGAGATCCGCCTCCACAATTTCCAAATTTGGACAGTTTTACCAAATTTGGTAAAGGGTGTATTGTATAAGCTTTAAATCATGTGAAACAAGCCTAGATAATAGCTTACTGGTTTATAATGGAGTTGAATATGTAACACGTAAAATGTGTTTTTTTCTGATATGTTTGAAAATAAAAAATAAAAATATTTGTAAATGATTATCTGGACTGACATTATTTAGGATGAAAGTTGGTATTTTGAGAGACAGAAAGATGCTTATTTCTTTATTTTCATTGTATGGGACTGTACTCCGGAAATGATGGTGTTCTGAAACAATATAAAGTCGAAGAAAATAACCGGAAGTAATAAAACATTGATGTCTCAGCTCATGACACTGACTGGCTTTGATTTTTATATGACCTTTAACTCATTCCAGATACGAAATACATTGTATATCAACAAAAAATCTGGATTTTATGTACTTTCAAAATAAAATTAAAAAAAAAATATTGCGCACGGCAACATGAGTCCTAAATAAACGATATAATGCAGTTTCCCTCATGTATCAATCACTCACGTCATGTGATACGCCAAGTGGTCTTGTGAATCACAATGGTTTGTAATGTACTTATATTCAAACTATTAGTATTTACAAAAGTCAAGACGTAATTAAATCCGGCAACGAATATTAAACTGTTATCCTACAGTTTTTTTGTGTGTTTGTTTGTTTGTTTTTTTGTTGTTGTTGTTGTTTTTTAAGTAGATGCAATGTTTCGATTTTTGGGACACAGATGATTTTAAGGGAAAAAATTTTTGGGGCAATTTGGGGGTATGAATTTTGGGGTGTAAAAATACCGGGATATCCCAAGTTTCTTTATCAAAATCTTATAGAAAATAAGCCCTTTAGGGGCCCCGTCTGTTATTTAAAAAACCACAAAAAATTTTGGGTGAAAGGGTGGGTTTCGGGTGATTTTAAGATCAACGTTTTTAACATTTCTTCAAGTTTCCCAAATTCTTGAACGATTTATTAAAATTTCCAAAATTAAATTTAATACATGATTTAACATTTTGGGTTTTACTGACACCAAATCAAATTTCCTTAAAAAAGGGAAAAATACTGAACAAATTTTAAATTTAAAGCATTTTTTTTTTAAAGTCTTCTTCGGGGTTTTTCCACACTTTATATTTGGGAATCCGATTAAAAAACAAAAGGGAGGTTTTAAAATCATTTATTTTGGTTCAGAAATTTTTTCCTTTAATGACATAACTGATTACAATAAAAGCCACTTTTGCGCCTTTACGTGTGAATGGACTGTCTACCAGAAGTAAAGAAGAAACACATTTTTATGGCATGGTTAAAGAAAGGCTCATTCACATTTATGACAGTTTCAAGTCAGGCAAGGTGTAAACTCAGTTTCTTCTTTACTTTTCTTCTTTTAATGTCAGATATCATACCTTATATAAATGTATTCCGCCTTTATTTAAAGAAATGTCAGCGAATTTTTAAATAAATATTAAAGGATGACGTAAGCGTACCGAAAATATGCAGTGGCCACCTCAACGAGTACTATTATCTTTTTATCGGACCGCTATATTAAGTGACTAAAACATGACTTCTGAATGTTATTTGAACATTTACTTTAACTTTTGTTGCGAAAGATCGCGTTCGAAATTTTCTTTCCATGTGGAACTTTTACTATTTTATTATATGAAAGTGAGGTATAAGCTAAGCAATTGTACTTCGGGCATAATATCATGTGCATTTTAGTAAACACAAATTATAATCAGCTCCAATACATCTCAGCCTGCAACTTAGGTCTATTTAATGTTTGCGGATTGACTGACTGACTGACTATTTGGTACGTACAATGCAAGGAGGCACTCAATAATGTGTTCTAGCTATTGTACAAACAGTATCATATCACACTACAGACATGCAAGCATCAGAAAGGGAGGGAGCAGGGTAGCAGTATGGTAGAAACATCGTAAGGAATTGCAAGGGTAGATAGGGATAGGTACGGGGAGTGAAAAATGTTTAATGTATTAATTTTGTAAAAAAAAAAGAAAAAAAGAATTTATTTTAGACTCTTGCAATTCATTTAATTATTTCATCATTTGATTATTTTATTAATTTCAAACGAATATTCAATTTAGTATATTACTTTTTCCAGGCATTCGAATACAGATCAAAGGAGTGTTTGCTAAAATAGCCACTTGTGGAGCTTGTTCGACCTTTGTCTCCTATTGAAATTGGTTGTTTTTACCCGGTCCTTATTTATAATATATAATCACTTAATCTATTAACGTTCTAGCGATTTCTCTGCAATTCTTTAAATGAAAAATAGAATTTAAGAAATATAATAAAAATTTTATCTCACTTATATCTTCTTGTCCATCTTGCAGTAAATATGGCGTTTTCCCGCCAATATGGAACCTCTAAGTTCTAAGAGCTAAGACCTAAGTTCTAAGATCTAAGTCCTAAGATCTAATATCTAAGTTCTAACTTCTATCTCAAAACGGCCTCAATGGGCTTCCGTAGAAAACAGTTAACCACGAAAACAAAAAGTCAAAACGTATCGTGTTTTTACATTATGTATGTCGTGTCTTTGCGCTGCCACATTGGCGGGATAAGTGACGAAAACTCCATTTTCAACGTCATTCGCGGTTTCAATCTTTTGTCTTTTTGAAAAAGAATTAGATGCATTTCCAAAACTGCAATCAAAAATTGTGCCTGTGTTTGTAAAAGATAGGGAAATTTGCTCTGCATCTCATAATTTGGTGATAAGCAATTGTGATAAGTAATATAATTGCACGCACCTGATGGTTCCATTAAACCACTGCACGGGTTTCTCGTGCTTGATCAGATCTTGAAGTATTCTCAGCGGTTCAAACACGTAGAATACATTATTATTCTGTTGTAGAATATCCCCCGTCACTGAAGACCCACTTCTCATGTATGTTAATATGACCACACCGGTATAATTGCCTCCTGTGTTAGAAAAAACAATATTTAAGATTGTAGCAGACAACAAAAACAACTTCACCGAGGTTTTTGGGACAAGACATTTTTCGAATATCCATATACCCTTTGATGTAGATCTGCACCAGAAACTTTTTTTAAGATGATTTGGGAAATCGTCGCTCATCCTGTTTTAATAGGTATGTCACAGTTTAAAACTGTCACTAATTAGGGGAGATAGTTTATAAGCCGCCGAAAAGCTCAGTCGGTAAAGCTGCGGTAAGGTATTCTTAGGGTCCCGGTTCAAGTCCCTGTCAGGCTGCACATTTTTCTCACCCTGTGACAGCTCTAACGTGAACGTGTTATTCTCTTTTCTTTAATTATTTATGTGCGTTAACCCTAACCACCCTAAATATTTTAAATGCACTTTCCCACCTATCAAGCTCGACAAAACCTTTCATATTTCTGAAAAGTGAACATTGTAGCAGACAACAATCATACAACACTGATCTTGACCTGACACAGGTCGCATGAGTGTCCACCATCAGACTAATGGTTTAATAACTGAAACACAAATTGTTTTGTTTTTTAAAGCATCCTCTTAATAATAAGAATAAGAATTTCACGTGACTGTATAGTTTTTGAAAAAGTAATAGTAAATGAACCGCGTCACGACAAAACCAACGTAATGTGTTTGCGATCAGCATGGATCCAGACCAGCCTGCGCATCCGCGCAGTATGATATCAAGATCCATGCTGTTCGCTTACAAACCCTAGTAGAGAAACTGATAGCGAACAGCATGGATCTTGCTCAGACTGCGCCGGTCATAGTTATTAACTCTAAAATCTTTTATGTTTTATTGATTTACCAACAAAATGTCTAGAATGACATCTTTTTCGGCTAGTCTGGTTTTCGCCCATGCTGTAAATTTAATAAGATTTATACATGTATTTTATAAGTGACAACGAATATAAAAGAACACACAAAGAATTGTAACTGAATTTTCTATAAACAAACACAATTTATGTATTTCGAGAAAAAGCCTTTAAACGGAGAAAAAATCTTGATTTCCATTCAAAAATACATAATCACTATAATTGTAGATTCACTAATTGCAAAAAAGCAACAGAAGCAAAGGATGGTTCAGGCAATTGGCAAGTAAGTAAGGTAACTCCAATAAAAGCTTTTGTTGTGTAAGATGTAATTTTATTTCATCTCTTGAACTTTAAAAACAGTATTCTCACTCGTGGCTACGCCACTCGTTAGAATACTGTTTTTAAAGCCCACTCGATGAAATAAAATTTCATCTTACACACAAACAAACAAATATCCTCTATGTAATTACTTTCAAAAGTACTTTTAGAGTGCACAGTTGGGTTATTTACGTTTGTTTTCTGATAATTAGTGTCTTTCGTATGGTGGCTGAATTTTGCCATTTCGTGTCTTTGTGTCTTCACCGCTATAAAGTCGAAGGCAAAGACACGAAGTTATGTGTCCTCGTGCCTTTGCCTTGACAGTTGAAGACATGATAATTGGCCTATTCATTGAGTCTTTGTGCCCCCCCCCCCCTCGAAACTCGATTAGACACGATTTACTGACCATTTATCGTATCTTCGAGTTTCGCTTTTTGAGGCGAAGACATGACAACAAGACAAATATTGGGCGCCGATACGAATATTTCTACCGGTCGATATGATAATTACACAGAAGAAAATTGTATGTCTTCGCCCATTGAATATCGTTATTTTTCCTAAAATGTATCGTGTGTTCGTGTCAGCGTCCTCAAAAGTTGAAGGCAAAAACACGATACTAGTAATTGGTCAATTTATCGTGTCTCTGATTTTCAAGACGAAGACACAACAATAAATTAGCATAAGTAGTACAAGAAAATTATAATGTCACCGTGTCTTCGCCTTCGAGTTTTGAGGGGCGAAGAAACGAAATGGCAGAAATCAGCCACCATACTTTCGGTATTTCCGTAGGTGTGGCAAACAACTAAACGCTCTAGTTATAAGGATTTACATGTTTGACATAAAATGAAGAAAATAACAGTTTGCATAGTAAAGAATTTCAGCAATCAAACAATCAACTTCCGCCATCTTGTTTCACATAACCAATCGTGTTTGTACATTTTTATTCATTACCAAGAATATTTTACATCTTTTACTTCTTTTTAATGTGTTTTTCCGTTTTTACAGTAACTTTATAGATAAAATGGTGGCGAATATAGCCCTGTTATTGTTATATTTACAAATATCCGGAGTAATGTTTTTTGCAAATAAAAGTAGATTTCCATCGGCTAAGTATCTTATCTAAAGATTTCATGCCTCCAGATAAAGAAACAATTTCAAGAAAACCCGCTTTAAGAAAAATGTAATGAATTTTAAAGACAAGTAAAAAGTATTCACAATTCAATTAATGATTAACATATTACGTGAATGAAAAACCATTTGTTCCAGTATTTATCACCATATTTCTACTGCGTGAAATGTGTAAGTTACTTTCTTTGTTCACTTGACAAATTTAGCTTACATTTTCAATATTTCACAAAATAATCATGAGTCTGGAGGTATGCTGCTTTAATTACATCATCATGCCATTATTTTATATTTGTTAATAATGTATTTATGTTGCTTATTAATCAGATTGCGAAATGCACACAAAGACTAAATTACACAAGAATATGTACACATTGGTTTTTTTAATTGATGAATGGGGCATCTTTCGTTGCAATATAATTCTAATCAAATTTGTTTTCCTTATATCCCCAACCTTCCAATATCACATAAATGATGTATTAATGCGTAGTAAAACATAGTAGAACTTGTTGCTGTGATGTTCAGTAGTTTTGAGGATTTAAAGAAGGATTGACACTAAAACTAAACATATAACTTGTAAGTGAATAAACTTTTATATGTACATGTAGATGATCAATTTAACATTGTGATACTTGAAAGTATGCTACATTTCGTTAAGCTAACTATAACTTTGAATGTTTAGACATTAAGTACTTAAAACATGGAAATGTTTAAACACACGTGCATATTTTGTCCAAATACGCCATGTTTTAACATGATCATGTGTGTTATGATAGTGTTTTATAAATCTATATTGTACCGAGGTGGATATCGTCGATTTCCACAATTTAATAAGGTGGGAAACCAACATATTTTACTATGTATTAGGTTTCAGGAAGTTTCAGTCATTTATGTACACTTAGAAGCGAATAATAAAAACACAATATTATAACGTTTTAAAGAAAGTTTTTTTTATGATAAAGCTCGTCTTTTGAAGAAAGTTTAAATGTAAAGCTGTTTGAAAGCGATATAAGGATTATAACAAATGCTCTTTCATACTTGAAATACATATATAATTTTATGTACAACTTTGAAGAAATATATTTTTTCCTGGTTTATCAGCTAGTTCGTATTTAAACTACAGTGATCGGAAGTAAAATCGCTTTTTATCACAATAAACCATATGCATAAGATTGTACTGTGTGTGTACTTTCAGTAGTCGATATTTTTAATTGATATAGTGATTCATTTTGTACAAAGTGATTTTGCTATTGACTATTTCTTGATAGATAAAAGGAACAAAGAAAATAACACAGGAACAAAGAAAATAACAAATACACATTGTAACCTACTCAATGCTTCGTTCATTTTGCATTCTTATATGGCAATACCATTGTCATTGTTGCCAAGGTATCGGGATGAGATCCGCCTCCACAATTTCCAAATTTGGACAGTTTTACCAAATTTGGTAAAGGGTGTATTGTATAAGCTTTAAATCATTTGAAACAAGCCTAGATAATAGCCTACTGTTTTATAATGGAGTTGAATATGTAACACGTAAAATGTGTTTTTCTGATATGTTTGAAAATAAAAAATAAAAATAAAGATATTTGTAAATGATTGATTATCTGGACTGACATTATTTAGGATGAAAGTTGGTATTTTGAGTGACAGAAAGATGCTAATTTCTTTATTTTCATTGTATGGGACTGTACTCCGGAAATGATGGTGTTCTGAAACAATATAAAGTCGAAGAAAATAACCGGAAGTAATAAAACATTAATGTCTCAGCTCATGACACTGACTGGCTTTGATTTTTATATGACCTTTAACTCATTCAAGATACGAAATATATCAACAAAAAAGCTGAAATTTATGTACTTTCAAAATAAAATTTAAAAAAGAATATTGCACACGGCAACGTGAGTCCTAATAAAAAGATATAATACAGTTTCCTCATGTATAAATCACTCACTGAACCTTGTAAGTCATGTGATGTATACATGTGATGGATACGTCAAGTGGTCTTGTGAATCACAATGGTTTGTAATGTACTTGTATGTTCAAACTATTAGTATTTACAAAAGTCAAGACGTAATTAAATCCGGCAACGAATATCAAACGTACAAATGAAATAAACTGAAAATACTGTTATCCTACAAGTTTTGTGTGTGTTTGTTTTTTTTTTGTTGATGTTGTTGTTTGTTTCTTTCAAGTAGATGCAACGTGCGATTTTCGTATTACAGATGATTAAGGAATAAATTGTGGACAATTGGGATATGAATATGTATAAATCTCTTGGTACGAATTATGTGTGTAATATATTATCCGAAGAGTCTTTATCAAAATACATGTATAGAAAATAGCCCTGAGGGCCTCGTCATATTCATTATAGTAACCGAACAGTCAGCCCACAAACATTTTAAGCTGAAGGCTTGGGAGTTGCGCTGACTTGAAGTTCAACGTATTAACATTGCCTTTCAAGTTCCCCGAAGTTCTTGAAAACTATTTATTAAATTATACCACACTTAACTTTGAATTTACATGATTTAAAACATGTTAGTTTCTACGTGACACCAAAAATCAATTGCTAAAATGAAAATGTTACTGAACCATTTGTAAAGTCTTCTTCGCGGTCATTCCACACTTGATATTAGCAATCCGATTAAAAGCTAAATGCGGACGTTAATATCATCATTTGTGGTTCGAAATTATTCCTTTAATGGCATAACTGATGACAATAAAAGCCACTTTAATGCCTTTACGTGCGAATGGACTGTCTACCTACACACACTTGCATAAGTAAAGAAAGAACACATTTTATGGCATGGTTAAAGAAAGGTTCATTCACATTTATGACAGTTTCAAGTCAGGCAAGGTGTAAACTCAGTTTCTTCTTTACTTTTCTTCTTTTAATGTCAGATATCATACCTTATATAAATGTATTCCGCCTTTATTTAAAGAAATGTCAACGAATTTTTAAATAAACATTTAAAGGATGCCGTAAGCGTTCCGAAAATATGCAGTGTCCACCTCAACGAGTAATATTATCTTTTTATCGGACCGCTATATTTAGTGACTAAAACATGACTTCTGAATGTTATTTGAACATTTACTTTAACTTTTTTTGCGAAAGATCGCGTTCGAAATTTTCTTTCCATGTGGAACTTTTATTATTTTATTATATGAATCTGAGGTATAAGCTAAGCAATAGTACTTCGGACATAATTTTAGTAAACACAAATTATAATCAGCTCCAATATATCTCAGCCTGCAACTTAGGTCTATTTAATGTTTGCGTATTGACTGACTGGCTGACTAATCGGTACGTACAATGCAAGGAGGCACTCAATAATGTGTTCTAGCTATTGTACAAACAGTATCATATCACACTACAGACATGCAAGCATCAGAAAGGGAAGGAGAAGGGTAGCAGTATGGTAAAAACATCGTAAGGAATTACAAGGGTAGATAGGGATAGGTACGGGGAGTGATAAAATGTTAAATGTATTTGTAAAAAAAAAAGAGAAAAAAAACTTTTTTAGACTTTTGCAATTCATTTGACTATTTTATCATTTGATTATTTCATTAATTTCAAACGAATATTCAATTTAGAAAATTATTTTTCCAGGCATTCGAATACAGATTAAAGGAGTGTTTGTAATTCTGCTCCATAAGTGCATTTGAGAAATAACATCAAAAATGGCAGGTGGATCTTCAACACAGCGGGATGCATTTCCACTGACTAAAGCACAACGCTCAAAATGTGAAAGTCTTGGTATATTGATAGGCAAACCTAAACACAGACAATATGGTACTCTTGACTCACGTATAAAATCATATGAAAATGAAAATTGGATTAAAGATAAAATACCGGGGATAAAAGAACTAGCAGAGGCCGGACTTGTATATACAGGTGTTGCCGACTCAGTGAGGTGTTACTACTGTAGTATCGGTCTAAAAGACTGGCCGAAAGACGCTTGTCCCTGGGAACAGCATATAATAGCAAGTCCTGATTGCGGACACGTAGCTCAGTGCAAAGGTAAAGCTTATGTCAGAAAAATTCTAGGGGTAAACGATGAAGATTCGGATGTTGAAGTGGACGATTCAAATGGATTTGTCGATACTGTAAAAGAAGCTATTAAAAGAAACGAAGAAGCTGTAACTGCAGCAAAGCAGTATTATACTAACGAACATATCATTAATAAAGCGGTCAAATTGTTGATAAAAACTGATCGATTAAAAACCTTCTCTTCTGTTGAACTTATAGCTGCTATTGAAGAAGTTGAAAAAGAGTCTAAAAAGGGAAAACAAACAGAACAGTTGGCCAATAACTCGCAAGCAAAATCTGAAGATGTAGAAACTGACGGTAGTACGTCTGAGACAGATGAAGAAGATGAAGAAGAACTAAACAGACAATTGAAGGAGCCAATTACTTGCAAAATTTGTTTTAACGCTATTGCTTGCATAATAACATTGCCATGTAGCCATATGGTTAGCTGCCCCCAGTGTATACCAGCACTTACTAAATGTGCAGTCTGTGGGGTCGATATTAACGGAACAGTGCGTGCCATCATGGCCATTTAAATGCTTATACTGATTTGCTTGAAGTTATTTGCCTGGCACTCGTTACAAGCATTCAACGAGTTGTGATCAATTTAAATAAGTATACGGATTACCGGGTAGATTATTCAATCAGATCTTAGTTTAAGTCATCAAATTATTTTCCTTTGTTTATTTGTCCTCGACAAGCGATCTAGGATATAGCTACGACCTTCCTTTGAAATGAGAATGTACTTATATTCATATTGTTACTTTCATTCAAAACGTTTTGTACATAGAATTCGATGACAGGCAATTCGCAGTTTTGGTGAATAATTTGAGTGCTGTTGCTGTTTTTATATGTAATTATCATGAGAATGATAAATTTAGAATTTCATTGTTTAATATTAGGAAACAGTAATATCATAGGTGCCTACTCGCTACATATTAACGGTTGTGATAATAAGGGTGTTTTTATATCTGTGTCTAGTGAAACATCGCGTGTCACAGTTATCTCATGAAAACTGAAATTTTTACTTCTATTCATATTTAAAAATGCAAACAAATATGTTGATGTTTTTAGACTCGTTTTTGTGGGAGAGTACCTTTAAAGGTCAAGGTATTGAATTTTGCTTGATTTTTGGTATAATTGGGTATAATTTCTGTTATTTATGAATGTATTGTGTTCATACTTTAGCTTAACAATCTTTAGGGCATTGCTTTTAAAAGGATCGAACTCAATTTGACCTTGACTCGTAAATAACCTTGACTTTGAAGATCAAATTATTGTAATTTCACTGAAAGTAAATAATTATTTACTAGCAAATACAGATACAGCTTTAAAAATTGATATAATAATCTTTGACATAAGACGTTGAAGAAGATTTAATTGAACTTGACATTGACCTTAATTTGACATTGACACTAAATTTTGCTACAAATGGCCATTTATTTCGTTATTCGTTTATGAATTTGATTTGTTTGAGTTGATACATAGACAATCTTATCACTTATAACAATATTGACATGTTCTGTTATTAAAGTCTGGCTGACTTTGACCTTTAAATGACCTTCACCGTCAGTGTCAACTATTAAATTTATTTAAGTTCTTATTTTTTTTATTTCTTCGCGGATTTTACTTACACTTGGACAAAAGAATCTTTTTGACGAAATCCATATGCTGAAAAATTCATTTATTAAAAAGACTTTAATTTGACCTTGACCGGTCAGGCAACAAAGTCAAAATATTGAAGTTTGCTTTTGGATTTGATTTACTTTTGGCAAGAGAGCACATATGACAAAACCGACATGTTGAATTCTTCTGATATGACATTAACCTTTCATTTACTGTGATAGTCAAAGTCAAATCATTGAAATTTGCTTCAATTGTAAAAAGTACAAAGTTTGCTTGGATTGTAATAACTTCATTATTTACTTATGGATTTATTTTAATTCTTTTCTGGACAAAATAACACGAATTCTATTTTTTTTCTTCTTTTGCATTAATTGACCTTCTATTTTTTATATTTTTTTCCCATGATGTACAATTAAAATCTTAATTTTTATCTTAATTTCTTTATTTTCATTATGATCATTTTTGTACTTATAAATATTGATATTTAAAGAATGACAAGCATTCAATATAAATAATGAATGTTATGGTGGCTGATTTAGAACGCTTTTGTGCGCCGTGTTGTCGCTAGCGACAACAGGACAAAGCGTCAAACGACCCATTGTTAGACTTTCGTCTTGTCGTCCTGTGGCTAACGATAAACGCCAAAAGGCGCGTTGTCGTGCGGCGTGTTGTTGCGAAGTGGGTTCAATCAAAGGACTGGTTTATAAGCCAAGCGACAGTGCGACATTGTGACAACGCGCGGCACGACAACGCGCTGTTCGGCGTGCTTTGCCAGAGACAGGACGACAAGACGATAGCGCGACAACGCGACGTTTGGCGCTTTGTCGTATTGTCGCTAGCGACAAGACGAAAAGGTGATAACGACATAGCAACGCGCAATGTTCCAAATCAGCCACCATAGAATATTATCATTAATGACAATTGTGTCATTCCAAGGAGAGAGTTTCTAAAAATGTAAAATGTAATTTTATTGCGTATATTATGTTTGATTGAAGTAAATTATTGTTCCAACTATACTAACTCTTATGAAAAAACTGACATGATGGTTAATTCAAAGTGATGACTTGACCGTCAATGTCAAATTAGAATATGAAATTTGAGTTATATTTTGTACAAAGAAAACTTAGTTTTCCATGAGCATAGTACTGCAATATTCTTTCTCCCATATGTTAACCTTTAGAAGTAAAACAAGCTGGTTCTGGCCACGGTAGACGGTGTTTCTTTGTTAATCAAAGCATTTGATTTATTTGAATAAAATTTTTTATACAAGATTCAAACTAGTCTTTATCATCCATTACATTTGAGCCGCGTCACGACAAAACCAACATAGTGGGTTTGCGACCAGCATGGATCCAGACCAGCCTGCGCATCCGCGCAGTCTGATCAGGACCCATGCTGTTCGCTTACCAACTCTATTACAAGTGAAGAAACTGACAGCGTACAGCATGGATCCTGATCAGACTGCGCGGATGCGGATGCGCAGGCTGGTCTGGATCCATGCTGGTCGCAAACCCACTATGTTGGTTTTGTCGTGACGCGGCTGATTTGTAGGTCATTAAAAGCAAACAACTAGATTCAAACGGACTCAGGCGTTCCAAAAAAAAATAGATTGTACTTTGGATTATTAGTCTTCGATTGATATAAATCATGAGGTTTAGGTTTGGAAAGGATTCTTTGTTCAAAGATACGACGTTTAATGTCAATCTTAAAAAAGATAATATGATGTTGTCCAGATACTGTTCGAATAACGATTACTATTATAAAATAAAAACAACAATAAATAAGATATTTCGCTATGCAGTAGTTTCATAATTTCTCCAATACATTTTATGAGACTTAAATTGTATAGTTATAATAAGTTAGTACATTTCTACAAACATTTTCAATGTCGGTAAAAGCTCGCCTGTTCGCTGTTTTCTGAAACTTGGTTGTTGTTCTGAAATGGTTGCCAGCCTGCCAGGATTGTTCGCATATTTTACATCCAGTCACATTTCTCTCTAACACTATTCTTTTTACATAACTCATTATCTTTTGTGATAACTCCATCCCAATAAAATCATACATGATTTTTGTCTGCAAAGTTGGATTTGCTACTAGTTTCCCATATTTTACGGTTAAAATTTTATTATTACTGTCTCTTTGCAATTTTGCTTTTACAAGTGTATCATTCCAAACTCTGTCGCAGTGACGTTTCGCGCAATTAAGCGTCACATTTCTTACGTCACTACAAGCGTCATTACGTAACTGAGATAGGACAGTATATCTTGGATCCCTTATTACAGTAATGACTTTAAACCATTTTATATCAGACAAAATAGCTTCCATATCTAGCATAGAGGTACGAATTGTTTTTATGATTCTAACTTTTGAGGACAAGCATGCATTTTGAAGCGACTGTAAACACTCGTCATGCAATCCTCGATGAAATGCCGATGTCCGAATGTAGACTCTGGAAATGTTTTGACCTGGGTAATTTATTGTGCTGTTGTGGTTCCTAAGAACACAGGTTCTGTACAATGTCGTCTGCTTACCGAATGCAAGGAACCCCAAGTCATCGAATGATTGGGCATAGACGAGCGAGAAATTGCAGGAAAGCCAGCCGATAAGAGTTTGTCTTTTGACATCTGCAGCAATTAAGCTGTTCATGACACTGAAAATGAAAACATGGAGAATAAAAAACATTCATTCGTACAAAAGTTATTTGTATGCAGTTAATAAAAGAGAGTAAAGTTAAGGAAAATAAGGAAATGGCAAAATGATGAATGAATACAGCATCAAAACAGAATTTTAAATGTTTTTTTTTTTGTTACACTGTCAAATGCAACCAATTAATATAAACTTATATGTCATTGAAACTTTTTAAAGCTATGTTAGAAGTCCTGTTTTGACATGAAATTTAATTCAGTTAAATTGGAATCTTAAAGTTCGCCAAACTTTGTTAAACGATTATTGTTGATTAAAAATTATTTGTGCCCTACAAGGTGACTGATTCATCGATATGTTCAAATTTTCGACAAGGCAAATACAGTGAACCATGAAAACAAAAAGTCTTAATCGTGTTTTCCATTAAATATGTCGTGTCTTCGCGCTGCCACATTAGCGGGAAAAGTGACGGAAAGTCAACTTTCAACGCCTCTTGCGGTTTCAATCTTTTAAACAGCAATGTGCATTGCAAAATGAAATACAATTTTTGAGAAAGAAACAGATGCATTACCAAAAACTGCAATCAAAAATTTTGCCTGCGTTACTTGTTTTTAAAAGATAGGGAAATTTGCTCTGCATCTCAAGATTTGGTTATAAGCAAATGTGATAAATAATAAAATTGTAGACACCTGATGGTTCCATTAAACCACTGCACGGGTTTCTCGTGCTTGATCAGATCTTGAAGTATTCTCAGTGGTTCAAACACGTAGAATACATTATTATTCTGTTGTAGAATATCCCCTGTCACTGAAGACCCACTTCTCATGTATGTTAATATGACCACGCCAGTATAATTCTCTCCTGTGTTTAAAAACAAAAACAAGTTGACTGAGGTTTTTTGGACAAAATATTTTTCGATATCCATGTACCCTTTGATGTAGGTCTGTAACCAGTATCTTTTTTTGCATCACCGCTCATCCTGTTCTGAAAGGTATGTCACAGTTTAAAATTGTTCACTAATTAGGGGAGATAGTGTGTAAGCGTCAGAATAGCTCAGTCGGTAAATCTGCGGTTAGGTATTCCAAGGGTCCCGGTTCTAGTCCCTGCCAGGCTGCACATTTTTCTCACCCTGTGACATGTGTTATTCTCTTTTCTTTAATTATTTATGTGCGTTAACCCTAACCACCCTAAATATCTTAAATGTACTTTCCCGCCTATCAAACTCGACAAAACCTTTCATATTTCAAGGGCATAACGTACTGACTGAAAAGTGAACATTATAGCAGACAACAATCGGACAAAACTGATCTTGACCTGACACAGGTCGCATGAGTGTCCGCCATCAGGCTAATGATTTAATAACTGAAACTCAGATTGTTTTGTTTTTAAAGCATCCTCTTGATAATAAGAATAAGAATTTCACGTGACTGTATAGTTTTTGAAAAAGAAATAATAAATTTAGCCGCGTCACGACAAAACCAACGTAATGCGTTTGCATCCGCGCAGTCTGATCAGGATCCATGCTGTTCGCTTACAAACCCCATTACAAGTAGAAAAAATGATAGCGAACAGCATGGATCCTGATCAGACTGTGCAGACTGGTCTGGATCCATGCTGGTCGCACACGCATCACGTTGGTTTTGTCGTGGCGAAGCTCAACTTTCGCCGGCTCTAAAATATATGATGTTTTATTGATTTACCGACAAAATGTCTAGAAGAACTGTCATCTTTTTCGGCTATTCTGGTTTTCGTCCATGCTGTAAATTTAATATAATTTATATTTTATAAGTGACAACGCATATAAAAGAACACACAAAGAATAGTACCTGAAATTTGTTTAACGAACAATATTTATATATTACGAGAAAAAGCCTTTGAACTGAGAAAATATCTTAATTTCCATTAAAAATACATAATAATTATAATTGTGAATTAACTAATTGCCAAAAAGCAACAGAAGCAATGGATGGTTCAGGCTGGCAAGTAAGTAAAGTAACTCCAATAAAAGCTTTAGAGAAATAAAAAGCAAACTGGTATTAAAGGGCCTGTTGTGGTTTTTACTGAATAAAATCCTTTTGAATTACTTATTAAATTAATGAAGAACAACAAATAAACACATATATGTACTTTATATGTTAAACAGAGAATGGATATAACTATAATCTGAAAACTTGCAAATTTACAATTAAAACTGCAAAATACGCCTTTGTTGACAAACGTAAGAAAAATATCATACCTTTCGCATGGAGAAACACACTCATTGGTTTTAGAATTGACACTGTGATTACTATGCTTAAAATCCCCAGAATTCCGAAACGCAATCGAATTCTGCATACAAGTCTTCTTACAATCACTGCAATAATCGCAAGTAAGAAAATACATCATTCATAAAAATTCCGAAGAAATTATTTAATTAAGGATATTGATGAATACAATAACGAAGAGGAAAAGATAAAGCTTCTAAGACCACTAATAAACTGTATATCAAATCATCGCAAAGACTTCTTTATGGCGGATGATTTATGTGATGTCGAACGGCATGGTGTTTATCAGCTACCATACTTCTCCGAACTTTATTAGTTACACTGGGTACTTTTAGGGCAGATGGAGCGGGATAAAATGCCTCAGACTCGTTTCATTGGGTCTGTACATGTATGTCAGTGAATATAGCAAAATTCCAACCACGCCCTCGTCACCCCATCCCTAGCGCTTGCTAAACAAAATTAACCAGAAGGTTTGCTTAAGAATTTATTAACATATACCACGAGACTTTCAATGTGACTCCTTTGAACCGTGTCACTGACGTGCCCTATATAAAAGCAAATTCGACCTTTGATTTTCACTTATAATATATATGCATGCCTAGAAGATCCTATAATAATGTAAACAAGAGCAGTATATAAGTACTGTTTATACATGTTTATACAGTATATTTGACACAGTAATTAGGAATGCAATTCTTGTTACCGATCCCCACTCAAAATTATATTTTTGTTTAATTTCGGTCATTTAATTAATGCTATAATATATAACAGTGAAGGGATCAATATATGTTAATTAATAAAAAATAATGCACAAGTCAAAAAAAAAAAAAAAAAAACGTTTACTCTCCTTGTATATGATAAATTACTCCGATACGAACTTTACAGGGGACTAATTTTTGTTTAATATAAATTGCCACTTACTTGAAACTATTGTACGATGAGATTAGTCAATCTACACAATTACACATTTTGCATCCTTAAATAAGTACTTAGTCAACATGCTTAATAATCTGTATTTTGATCGAAAGTGTAGGAAGTTAAACCGGATGTTGTTTAAACGGATAATTACGAAAGAACAGTGGGGACATTTTAACAAAACGTTTTCAACTTCGTGATTTCATTATTTCAGTGTTATGATACCATGATTTCAACTTCAAGAATTCTCGATTTCAACTTATTGAATTCACGTTATAACATTTTCAACTTCATTTAAACACGAGTTCTTTTTGTAATAGAATATTCATGACATTCAAATGGCAACTTGACGTTGTATTGAAGTTGTACTGATAAATACACGTTGTATTTAATAAGTTAAAATGTCCTTACCGGTCATTTGTAGATATTGTCTGGTCTATGCATTCTATTTTCCCATAAATATAATTATCATGATATGATTTAAAATGTATCTGAAATGTGGATTCAATTTTCCGTTCTCGATTATTTTTTCATACCAATTTTTCAAGTAATTTATTAAACCGGGTTAAAATACGCGTAATTACAAGGCCAATCTTTCTTTTTTTCAGATTAGTACCCTCACAGAAATAAAAAAAAACAAATATGTACGTTTTCGTACTTTGGATTGTTCAGTAGCGAACAGACGATGAGAAAATATTTGAAATAAGAAACGGCACAAACAAACAGTTTAGCAGCTTGTATAACTTATAGTCTATTGTACTGACAAATGAATAAACTATCCAATATCTTGATAGTAGATACTTTTCTATCCAATGTTTATCAAAAGAACGGACAGTTATTTTGTTAACCTTTGGATGTTTGCAGCTGATGTTGATTGTTATGTATCAGTGCTGGACGTTATCCAGTAATTCATAAATAAACTATAATCTTGTATATGTTTTATTAAAATAATCAAATATTTTATTCATATATCATTTATAATAAATTCAGGCATAAAGCAACCTTATAAAGATTTACATTTTGATACAACAAATTAAACAAGTTTACTTTACTTATCCGTACTTTTAAAAGTGACTTTTATAGGAAACACATGTTGTTTAAAAGCATAATTGTTTATTTTATTTATCCATTTTTATGCACTAACAAACTCAATTTATAAAGTAATACTTGTTTCCAAAGAGTTATACTTCTAAATGTTTGATATGTGTTACCATGAATTAAATAAAGTCAAGTCCTAATACTAGTAATAAATTAAAGGATCAATCCGTTGTTTCCTTGAGCAAGAAACTAACATTTATTGCTTAGTACTGGTTAGTTCCAGGAACGGATTCGAGAGTGTTTCAATAAGCTGATAGCTTCCAACACAATCGACCAAAAATAGCATTAGTTTGATAAAAGCTTTTTTCAAAATTTGCATAATTCAGATTAAAATGTACAAATAATTCAGACAAAGTACACAATAAAACTATGAAAATGATCTTCTATAGCAATAGTAGTAAATTTGCTTTCTTACTTTTTTCAATTTTATTTACATATTTCTTTCTTGATTGAATGTAGAAAGCAATATCGGAATTTGATTCTTTTGCTCTTTTTTGTTAAAGGTAAGAATAAAAGAAACCAGAAATATACAATAGACAATTCTGTAGCCCCTTAATATGAGACTTTGTCAGTGATGTTCCTTATCTTTTCCCAGTTTACTACCACTGTTTCATTTTTTCTAAGTGCTTTAATAAGATGAGACAAAAATTTCTTCTTCCCATCTTGATCTTTCCATTCTTTCAGGACATGAAATATTTTAGTTGCTTCACCGGAATATTGATGTTCCATTTTAATGCGTTGCACTTTATCAGAAGAAACATCCAACTCAACTGCAAGAAGCTCCCAATTGCAACCCAGTGCCTGTGCTATTTGCGAAAGATCATGATCTGTTGCGAGTCGCTCAGCATGTTCTCCATTTACAATGCTTAGTGTCCTTTCATTCTGAAACCATTCAACTATTGCTGATTGAATATTTATTCCATGTTTCTCGTTATCTGGACAAACTACAGTAATGTCATTTTTAATGTCATGTAATACATACGACTTCTTACTACCATGACTTTCATGAAAGTTGTCGTTGCATTTAATATAATGATTAAATGAATCTTGTCTCATATTATTTTGCAGTTTTTTAAATTCCTGTTGAATTGCCGTCTCTACTTTTCTACGGAAGTCATCACATACTGCATTAAGATCTTCATCTGATTCAACCAGTCTGATAACCATCAATTCAAGACCCTCATTTTCAACATTTTGAATCCTACCTGCATGCCGACGGTTAAGCAATATGTAAGCCAAATTTTGAAACACTAAAACCTGGTCTCTGAATTCTATCGGAGGGAAATTTCCTAAAACTGCAGCTAGCACCCTTTCATAAAAGGTACTAATCATAACATTATTCCTCAGTGAAAGTCCGAGTATGACACTCGAACATGTTCTTCCATTAATAAAAGTTTTTGTAGTTTTATCAGGGCAGCTGACTTGCAAAAAGCTTGGGATGATATAATTTTGTGTTCCCTTCAAAATGATTTCAGCTCCGTGTCCTTCTGTTTTCAAAATTTCCGCTAAAATTCTATGTCTTATTAAGAATTTTAGAATTATATTTGAAAATTTGGAGAAAAGCTGATTTTTTGACCAAACTGCATCTAATAGTTCTTTCTCTAGTATAGCCATATTTGTCATTCGTTTTCTAAGGTCGTGAAGTTTTGGACATCCGTCACAAATTGCCTTTGATGTAATTATGCATCTGAAAGCATCAATGAGAAATTGAGGATTTAAAATCACGTATTCTCCGAGTTCTTGTTCATCAAAATAAACAAGCGTTCCCTTGTCATGGTGGTACTTAAGAAAGACTTTTAGCTCATCTGTATTTTGTGGAAAGTCAATTTTGGTAGTCAAATGTAAAATTTCTTTAAATGAAAGGATATCCCTTTGATTTTTTTCCAACAAAGACATTTCTAAATGAATCCAACTTGCCGGCAGTCTCTTTGCTGCTTTTGCTTTTTGTTTTCCAATATCATAAATTGTATATCGCAGCTCTTCTATTGCAGAGTCATCCGGGCTAGAGTTATCGACGGCGAAGGTTTTGTCAAAGATGTGTTTTCGTACTTCAGTGCCTGCAAATAAATCTTTCACCTCTGTGAATTTTGCTTCAAGGTTTCCTTGAAATGAATTTTTATGTGTGCCCACGAGTATCACTATTGGCTGAGTACAGTCGTTTGTTCCAACATACGTGTTTATAGAATTCACCCAAAACATCAAGCTGTTTTTCATTTGTTCCTGTCTTCCCGGAAAGTCACAATCTTCAATCACATTATCTAGATCTTTATTCAGATTGAATACAAGCAAGTATATAGCATCCCTTGAATGGAATATCTGATGGGTAGTATAATAGATGTATTGTCCTCCAAAGTCCCAGATGGTCGCAATAAGATCGTTCTTTGCTGAAGGTTCTATTTTATGTGATTCTTCGATGAAATGTCTCAAAAGATTTTTCTTTTGAGCACAAGTCTCAGATTCTGTATATTCTAGACCAAGGTTATTATCATTGGAACATTCGTTCTCTGCATCTGAGTTTGTATTCTCTGGTTGACCACTTCTTGGTGAGGAGTCAGAACCAGTTTGCATGTCTCTGTTTCTTTCGAATTCGCATTCGGAATTTGTTTGATCACTTTGAGGTGGCGTTGTTAAATCTAGTTTGTCATCGCTTGGGGTATCTCTAGACACTAAAACTAGCCGACGAGAAAGCTCTCGAACCTCTTGTTTAGTTTCAATTATTTCCCAATTTCCCTTTTCCTTCACTTTACACTTTCTTATATGGACATCAATTCCGTCAGTACTTTCAAGATTTTGTAATGGCTCTTGTAAAAGTCTTTTCGTCAGAGACGTTTTTCCTTGTGCATAAAAGCCAATAATGTTTATTCGTATGTTTTTGTCATTTTCTGTACCCCTTCGTAACGCTCGATCGAAGATTTCTCTTTCCTTTGGGTCAAATATTTCATTGTCCACCTGGAAGTATCCAAAGTATTGAAAAATTTATTTATACACTCCATATTCCTTATGGATAATCATGACACGATTACAAGTTAACATGGCAAATGAAAGTTTCAATCTTTATAATGATAACTATATTAATTGTTTTGTGATATTAAATAAAAAAGTCTGATAGGGAGCAAAGTGTGTTAATGAGTTAAAGTTATATCAAGCCCTAAAATTGCTATTATCTTCTTATCTCAAAAGCTTTTTGTTTTGGGTGTTCCGAAACGGTACCATTGTATATGTAAATGACCATTTTGCTGATTCATCATTAGTAAAATAAAAGTAATTAAGTAATTTTCCATACTCGATGTAACTTTCTTCACGTGATAATAATTTAAGCTCTAAATCCATTATTGAAAACTTATGAATCAACAATTTGCCCATTTCTTCAAAAGGAAAAAATGGTATTCATTTCTCTTGTTTAATTTATCTTTAACATTTTCGTCATTTATTATTATATGCCTAATTTATATTTTAAAGTACCATTTCTTAGTAAGAAAACAAAATAACGTTTAGATGAAAATTAACCTTCTGCAGTTGAGAATCAAATGTTACAAATTCTAAAGTCTGTCCAATCTTCTTTTCCAGACACGTAAGGATTTCTTGTATTGGTGTTATTAGAAAACCGTCATCCTTTTTACAAAGTACAACACCTATACAATGAAACATATTGTTTTTGTCCACGAGGTAAACTCCTGCTCCAACGTCATTTTCATCTGCAAAAACATCATTTTCAACGGAATGCACAAGAATCTGCTCTCTGTAGGTAATGAACTGGGTAAAAGTACCGTCAGGTGATTGTCTCTGTAGAAAAAATGAATCACTTTTGACAACTCCGTCAGTAAAATGAAAGATTCCTTGGGTTAAACCAGTTCCACTTCCAACTTTTATCAATTTGTAATTGTCATCAACATCTTTGAAAGTTAAGCCCCTCGCATCCATAATTGAACCAGTGTTTCCATACAGCGAAAGGTAGTTTGACTGAAAACCTGTAAAATATAGATAGAATTGTATTATGTTATGGTTGTAATCTTAATATATTGAATATGTATTAAGCCAAACAATACCCCAAACGATTATTGGCAATGTCTAAAAAGAACCTTAATTTTGTATTAAATAGAGTTAACCCATTACTTCATGAGCTTTTTGTGAAAAATGGCTGTTTTCACTTAAAAGTCTCCCGTTACAAATTCAAATTGCTATAAAACTATAAAAACTGCTTCAATACTAATCAAACTTGGCACAAATGTTGACTGGACCACTGTCTTTGTAACAACATGCCCAGGCTTAAATTTCCTGTTACCATGGCAACGAGGGTACATCCCAAAATTGCCAAAAATCACTATTTTGCCTTGATTTTTTCCATCAAATTTGATTTCAAAGTGCTGCAACTTCTCAATGGATTGAGATAGAGTCAAATGTTTTTCAGCGTTCGTTACACGTTACCTCATGATTGATCTGGGGTCAATTTTAGCCTCTCACAAGTCCAAAATTTTCTTGGCGATGAGGCGGACTGCCCCCTTATTCATCCCCCCCCCTTCCCCCAACAGAAGGGGGCACATTCCCTTTCTGGCTACCCCCTGATGTATCTTTTGGTTGGGGCCGCGCCGAAAAAGTGGTCACTTTTTTAAACAACATTTCTCAAACAAAAACAAGTGTTGAGAGCCTAAATAAGACATTTTTTCACCATTTGAGACAACAATAAAGGGGGGGGTGAAAAAGGCGTTTAAATGCGTGTATATCGGGTAATGGGTTAAACTATCATAGAAAATACACAAGGCTGCATTTTAAAATTCTGATAATATCATAATGACTATTTTATAATGTAAATCTTGCAACGCAAGGGAAACAAAAATATGTTAAAACACTGAGTAAAGATATATTAAAATGTCAAATAGGGAAACGGTGAGCTAAATTTCATCAAACGTCGATGCATATGGGCGTAATAATTTTCATATTTATAAATTGAAGAAAAAGGAGGGTATCTGCCTCTTAACCAAATGATCAATAGTTCGATCTCTACTCTTTCAGAAAGTGGACTCAAGGGAGAATCAAATAAGCTTTAAGCTTTCAACGTGAAAATATTTCAACTAAAACTAATATGTTTAAAATAACTTATAGAAAAAGTATGACCTATTTCAAAGCATAAGTTTAAATAAACGGTTTGAGAAAGTGCATGCTTTGACTTCAATGTTATGTTGTCAATGCCATAAAATGATTACATTTTCAAAAACCACATATCAGTTTACATAAAACTTCTCCAAATTAATAATAAGTGGACTTCACATAAGAGCGTGTCTAAATAAATTTTACCTGCTTTTACTAAACCTATGAAAATAGAATATAACACATTTACTTGCCTAATCTTTCCATTTGTCTTGTTTCTACATCTATGAATTTTGGTTTCTCTGTTTTGCACTCTTTCGTCATCATAACTAAAACAACATCCATATTTTCGCTCAGTTCATCTGAAACAGTTTCTCCACAAGGTAGTTTATCTGCATTTCTTTCATAATTATATGTAAGGTAGACTGGTGTCCCTTTAAATGTGTCTGTGTGTTGAAAAGGTCCAAATATGTTTCTCGCTGTCAAAAAGCACAGGTCTTGTGTTTCTTTGATTCTTACAAAAGGTCCCACAGTCCCATGATTGACTGTTTTATCTGGTCGTATAGAACAACCTATTGCAACCTCGTTCTCCCGTTCATTTAAACCTCCTTAAATGAAAATTATGAAAATTTAGATTAATTGAAAATCAAGTTACGTATTGCATGAACTTCTTAAATACATGTATTTCCTAATTTATTAAAAGAAGCACAAGTGAATCTGCATGAATTCGAAAGCAACCAGACTGTTTTATAAACAACTCAAGCAATTATCTCAAAGTATTGAGACAAGATGGAATATCAATTTGACTTTTAATCACTTAGAGAAAATAATGGAATAAAATGTAATAACATGGCGACAAACTGAATTTACAGAAAATTGAACAATGTTATATAGAGTGAAAATGTGTAAATTGTTCGATATTTCCTCACTTACTAGTATCATTATGTACCTGACACGCGTGATAAATCATTTTTCAAAATTGCAATTGATTCGAAAGCTAGCAATATTCCACAACAAAAAATTAATTCCAGGAAAAATACGGAATACTCGTACATGTATAGCTATATATATCAATTAAATTGTCAATTTCATTATATTTTTGTTGTTTAGTATATTTAACAGTGACATCAATATTATCTCCATTACCTGTTTTGTCGTTTCTTTCTGTAGGCTTCATAGGGGACTTTGGGGGCGACAATTCTTCAGACTGTCTTGGTTTTGTTCTCCGATATTTAACCCGCTCATGTTCTTCTTCATCATCTTCCTCTTCCAGTGTTTCTCTTTTTCTTTGAGACATTTTCACTACATAAGCACAATGCAGACAGAGACTAATAAAATGCAGATATGAAAACGTCTATGCATAGTAATAAAGTTGTTATACATGTCTCTTTTGTTATGATAAACAGTGGCAGTACGTGGTTTTAACTGGCGAAACGGTTGCAAACTTGACAAAATGGCGTCCGAGGGCGGGCGATACTGAGTGAAATGGAGGGGGTGGTGATAATCATCTTTAGGGACATTTTGCGAAAAATTTGGTCGGTTAACCTTTATAACAAAATCGTTAAAATAAGTCATGCATTTCATTCTCCTGGAAAAACACATCTTTTTCATGAATACTCAATTTTAAAGTAGGTTTAAACATAAAACTATAGGACAATTAATATAATGATCTGAACAAAGTGTGCAAAACCACTTCACGTCCTGCTCCTTAATATACAATGTATACACAATAACATACACCGTGTTGTAATCTTATGAAGCGAGAATTAGGTCAGATATTGCTGTACACTGTATATACTTCCGTATCGTATCGACGGCGATTCACCCAATAAGATATATGATTAAATGGCCTTGAAAAGATTTAAAGAGCAAAAACAACTGTAAATATGTTTTACGTAAATTTCTTTTTTTTCATTTAGCCTTACGTGCGTTGCGACCTGACAAATCTACAGTTAAAATGGAATCTACAATTGCAATAGCATCTACGGTTATTATATTATTTGACTTTTATTATGTTTATCATCCGTGTTAATTATTAATTATGTTTAGGCGGTATTAAAAACATATTAAATCTTAAGGAAATAAAAAGAAACTAACCTACCTCTTAAAACTTGTAAAACGTAGTACAGTGCATTTTTGGTTTCGTATTTATCTTTCAGTGCGCATGTCTGAATCATTCATGTTCCGACCGTTAAATCGATTTTAATTCTGCATGTCACATAACGTGTTTAAACAAGACATATTTTACATATTACAGTGATATCATACCCATTCAATGGTATATAGTGAATGAATTGGTAAAATTCAAAATAAGTTAACATGTTGCCATAACTCCTTTCAAATTTATAATATACTTCTCATCCACAAGTGCCACAAAGAAATTCTGTTATTATCTATCGGAATTTAAATGAATGTAGCGTCTTTTTATAGTTTTTATTTTATCCCTACCATTTTCAAAAAATCAACTTTGGTCAATCACCAGAAAACAATAAAAAAAAATCCACAAATGTTCTTAAAGATTACATTTCTAGTCGCCATGTGTATGAGAAATTTAGAGAAATCCATTGAATAAAATTTTCATAGAGAAGAGCCAATTCTATTCAAAAGGCTCGGTTAGATTTTTCTTATTAATTCAGACTTTTTGCATGAACTTTAGTAATACAAAGAGCACCGGAACACTAGGCTATCAAATGTATACACACCGGTCTCTCAAATATCGAGTCAGTAAGACCGGTGTATCTGGTAGCCCCCGAGTATTTAGATTCAAAGTTTGACATTAACATCAGAATGACATTGTCATGGTCAAGATTTTAATTTTGCTTAAATTGCCATAAGTTTGTTATATGTGGGCATATTTAACTCATACCGACACAAAACAATAACACTGGCACATTTAGCGTTGCTCTTTATTACAATCATGTGTTGACGAGAGGGAAGTATTCTTTCTGATTTTATTTAATAATTATACACGTACTTTGGATAAGATCATTTACACCCATTCAAAAGAAAGGAAACTGATTTGAGGACAGGAATAATCAAATAGAGCCTGCAACATTTAATGTCGTTTTGGACATTCTTTAGGGATTCTTTATTTCTCTCTATTTTGTTAAAATCAATAAATAATCGCTGGCAGATGTGTATACATACAAAAACGTCAAGGACATTGGAATTCATGGTCATTTTTGAAAAGCTGTTTTATGGAAAACATGAACATTTTTTAAAAGTTGTTTTTGGGCAGAAGTCTCAGACTCTGTATATTTTAGATCAATGTAATTATCAGTGGAATAAACGTTTTATGTATTTGACTTTTCTAACCGACCCCTCTGAATGAAGCGTCAGAATTAATATGTATGTCGCTGTTTCTTTTGAGTTCGTTTTCGAAATTTGATCATCTTGAAGCAGCATTGGTACTTCTAGTTGTTCTTCAATACTTTTAAATATCTCGAACCCCATGTTTAGTATCAAGTATATCTCAATCATTTGCTATTCCACTTCCAACTTTTATCAATTTGTAATTTTCATCCACATCTTTGAAAGTCAAGCCCCTCGCATCCATAATTGAATGCATGTTTCCATACAGGGATAGGTAGTTTGACTGAAAACCTGTTAAATATAAAAATATAAATAGTACTTTGTAATAGATATGATTATAGGTTTTTACATATTTTATAACGTTACTCAATATGTGAACTATAGACATAAATACCCCCGCGCAATTTAGCAGCGAATAAAAGGTATATCAGCGCTTTTTAACAATAGGAAAAGAACATTATTAGTGTCAATTTTTAAGGGTAGTCATTGTATACAAAATCAAGCACTTCAACTATATCTTACGAGTGTATTGTTATCCCTGAACAAGGCCATGCATTGTTTCATTTTGTTTTTAAATTACCAAACAAAATAAACACGTTTGTCTGTGTGTACTATATTGGAGTAGCCCTTTGTCAACTTATGAAAGATTGATCAAACATGATTTCATTAAGTCTTTTAAATAAACCATGTTTCTGCTTTTGAAAATAGATGTACTTTTTATCCAAAAAAGAACAAAATGTCTGAATGCATGATATGATTTTTACAATATCTTATCATTGTTACAATTGGCCCACAGTCAAATTATAAGATTACATGTTAACATAACGTCTTCAAAACGTCTTACAATAGAACAAAGGAAATACTTGAAGCATTCACAAGATCGTTGTAAAAATAATTTGTCTACCGCCAAAGATATACAAAAAGGATAAACGAGAGACTAGATCTGTTTATTTGACAATACAAGCTAGCATATTAAACCTGAAATAAATGCAAATGTGCGCACTAAGTTTTCAGTCAAGTAGGTACATCAAAACATCTTGTTCTTACTGTCACATCTGTCCCCAAATGTCATTTTCTAAGGTATATCTTAATAAGTGTCTGATTTAGGAAATTGATATTAATTTTGAATGGAATTCAGAGATGTTATATTTACAAAGAGACTGTGTAGCAATTATCAATATTTTCAAACATCAAATTTGAGCATAGTATATCTATTTTATTTAAGTAATTATTAACTCTGAAACAAAACAAAACAGGCAATGATACTTTGAAATCAATTATTGTTGCCTCGAATCAAAATGCTTAAGGTTTATATGGTGAATGTATGACATCGGTAACGGACCTGTATTAAACATTGCGTTTAGCATGCGAATAAGAGAATTTACCAAATTGAAGGTTTCTGAACATTTTCCATAAGATTGACGCAATGCATGATCAGTTCCTGTTTCAATGTTGAACGAGTTTGATTCAACAGGATCAGTAAAGTACAAATGATTTCTTTATCAAGGGCAGACATTTTGATACCGATTGTAATAAATAGAACCTGAATCCGGTCCGATTGCAATAAGCGTGCGAAAAATTCGTGAAAATACAATTAGCAGACACCTTACAATGTCTAAAGTCAAATAGAGGGAAGAAAAGAATCCCTAAAGAACGCCAAAAACCACAAAATTGAAAATGCTGCAATGAGCCTGTTCTTTGTTGCAAGGTTGCACAAATTGTTTGATACGAAATATTCAAATCATGATGTGTAATGCATAAACGTTCATTTGTTGGACCCATGTAAATGGAAATAAATCAGAAATTTTATGGCACTGTTGACACTTTATTCAATACTTTTTATTTACCTTTGTTTCAGTCTGTGTCTTCATTTCGTCGACTGTTCTATGATCTAGTTCCAAGTTTATTCTGTTCTGTTATCAAATCTTAAATTCTATAGAAATTATTAACAAAATCATTTGTATAACTATTTAAACACGAATATTATTTGATCAATTTACGTCTTGATCTATACAAACTTATTACAAATGCTAACATAAACACTGACACAATTTAGGAAGGAAACGGAAATGAGAACTATTATCTAAATTTTATTTAAATGCTTTTACAAAATAATGAGAGTTCAAGTAATGATCATTGACACTCTTTCAACTCGACATTATTGTTGTGTGTACATGTGTTGGTATTTTAATTCCTTCTATTTGACCTAATAACAACAAAAAACATTTTTACATAAACACAAAAAGCATCATCACAAAGACAATCACGGGTTGCATTTGAGATATTGGATAGACTAATACTCTTATTAGACATACATTCAGACAAAATCATTTCAGAAAAAACACAAAACAAAACGAGTGAAGATTTTCTATATTATCAAACACTGGAAGTCTTCCATTTTGTTTAAGTCTTTATGACAATTCGTAATTTCAGCAATGGTTTCCGCATTTAGGGAACTAATGTAGCAACTTAAATTGTCAAGCCTTTGTCTAAATTGACTTTGAACAACCAAAGTATCTGTTTCTTAAAACGATCTTGGTGAGACCTAATTTTCTTATTTTCAACCCTTTCTAGCTGTAGGATCCCCCCTCCCACCCCCACTTGACACAATAGACAGAAAACAAGCGACCGACCTACTCCTTCTGCTAAATTTTAGAAGTGATTTTCTTCAACACACCTTCCGTGTCAATGTGTTGCTTCAACTTTGCTGTACCATGGAAGATCAGATAACGCTTGTTAAATAACGCTATACGTGTTAGAAGAGTTCTCTCCCGAATATTATCTGATACCCACATATAGCATTTTTCATTTTGATGTGTGCAGGTTTATCTGAAACAAATTTCGTCATAAAATCCTATTGTAAGATAAAAACGCATTGTATTTTGCATAATAAAAATGCATTATAAGTTTCACTATAAAGCGTGTTATGGGTTGCATCATAAAAAGCAATTATAAATTGTATTATTATTATTATTATTATTATTATTGTTATTATTAGTAGTAGTAGTAGTAGTAGTAGTAGTAGTAGTAGTAGTAGTAGTAGTAGTAGTAGTAGTAGTAGTAACAGCAACAACAACATAATGATTTAAAACCCAGTATGAATTACATCATGAAGCGCATTATATAAAATTACATTATAAAATAGAATTATGTGTAACAACATAAAAATGCAATACAAATTGCATTATAAAAGATAAAAATTTAAGATAAAAACACGCATTAAGAGCTTGAGTAGTTAAGACTGGACAAAGAGCTTGAGTAGTTAAGACTGGACAAAGAGCTTGAGTAGTTAAGACTGGACAAAGAGCTTGAGAGGTTAAGACTGGACAAAGAGATTGAGTAGTTAAGACTGGACAGTTATTAACTTTTTACAATGAGTTGTAACAATGCGTAATATACTCGAAGCACATGCTGTACTAACCTGTATTGAAATACATATGTTAACAGTTATATGTTTTCAAAGCTTCATTAATGCGCAACATACTTATCTAGAATCAAGCCACATATACTAACCACAACAACAAACACAATTTATTGTTTTTCATTATCACAAGCACGTGTTGCTATGGTAACGATATCGATGTTTACAGACCACCGGAAGCGTGTGATCGATACCTAATGTCTCTACAGTGAATCTTAGTGACAGTGAGAATTCAAATTCTTTTCCTGGTTCGTGGGAAAGATGGAAAATATCTCTGTGTTGTAGTGTATGGAAACAGCATTTTCTAAGAACACCCCATACAAAGTTTGTCTCTTCTGTCTAGAATGATAATAATAATTCTAAATAGACATATCAATCGAAAAAAATATAACATGTAAATAAATGATTAATTGGTAATCACAGTTTTGACATATATCTTAACACACATACTGAACATTCGTAGAATTTATTTAATCAAAAGCTATTACTTAACATAATTACTTTCTCCAGTTCTTCATTTCAATCTGCAATTAACTAGATAAAAAACTAAGACAGACACCCATTATTAGAAATCATTTTATAGAAAGAAATAAAGATAATAATAAAAATAATTGTCGTATCTTGTATGTATAATAAAATTAGAATGATTTTCATGGAACTGAAGAAGCTGTTATGCTTTTAAACACACCTAGGCCAAAGAGTTGAATTGTTAATTTTGAAAATTGTGAACAATTTTTTTCAAGTGACATTATGTCCATCGATTGATGGTCGTTGCACCGGTAAAAATCAAAATAACTTGACATTTTGTAATAATTGTGTTCAATTTTAGATTTACTATAAAAAAATAATAATCAATCCACATGGCCAACTAAAATTTATATGAATATCGGTAATGAGCACTTTTAAAACAAGAGGGCCATGATGGCCCTGAGGTCGCTCACCTGTATATAGGCCCCCCAACCCCCCCCCCCCCAACGTTGCAGGGACAATTTAAACCAAGGGCTTTTATTTGCACAAACTTGGTAGACACCCATAAGAAGATGTTTCATCCTAAAGATCTAAGCTCTAGCTCATTGGGCTTTTTAAAAGAAGATTTTTTTAAGTTTTTACTATACACATATAGTTAAAAACAATGACACCCCTGGAGCGGGGCCAGTTTTGACCCCAGGGCTTTTATTTGAACAAACTTTGTAGACACTTACTAGAAGATGTTTCATGCTTAATATCTAAACTCTAGCTATTTGGGTTTTTTCAAAGAAGATTTTAAGTTTTTGCTATACACATATAAAGAAAATCAATGACCCCCGGGGCGGGGCCAATTTTGACCCCAGGTCTTTTATTTGAACAAACTTTGTAGACACTCACTAAAAGATGTTTTCAAAGATATTTTAAGTTTTTGCTATACACATATAAGGAAAATCAATGACCCCCGGGGTGGTGCAAATTTTGACCCCAGGGCTTTTATTTGAACAAACTTTGTAGACACTCACTAAAAGATGTTTCATGCTTAATATCTTAACTCTAGCTATTTGGGTTTTTTCAAAGAAGATTTTTTAAGTTTTTGCTATACACATATAAGGAAAATCAATGACCCCCGGGCACAGGCACGAGTATCGGACCTGGGAAGAAAAATTATGACCAGTTTGATAATAAAACCTGTGTTCATCTTAAAAGTGTCAAAAACCAAAAAAAAAATGTAAATAATGACCTCCTTTAAAAATATACTATAAGTTAAGAGAAGGCCGGAAACTCCAGATTCGAGCCTACGAGCAAGGGATTCATTTCCCGGGCCGTTGTGAAAACAATTGGCCAGACAATTAAAAAAAATTTTTATCATTATTTCACGTTTGTATTAAGCTTCAAAATGAGACCAACCCCGAGTCTCTAGCCCTACCCGTTCATGAAATATCTCTCAGGAAACGAGCGAATTCGTGCTAAAAATCCTTGGTAGACAGAATTGCGGCACAACGATTCGGTACGTAAACATAGACTAATACATGTATGCCAGCTGAGTACGGGTCAAAATCACTTGAATTTACTAAATAATATTACTAAATACATTAAGTTGGACCACACACAACCGTCATTAGCATCTGATACACGCAAAATTCGAATTTCAAACCTTTCCACGGTCTTTAGATTCCTTTCTACGCCATTGTCAATCAGCTGTTCGATATTTTGTAACGAGTCTTCTGATTGGCCAATAGCAACGAAAACCGCAACGTTTCACACAAGGATGCCTAATGGCGTAGAAAGCGATTGAAAGACCGTGAAAATGTTTGAAACTCGAATCTCGTGTGTATCAGATGCTACTGACAGTTGTGAGTGGTCTCATTCAATGAATTTAGTAATATTATTTAGTAAATTCAAGTGATTTTGACCCGTACTCAGCTGACAAACATGTATTAGTCTATGTTTACCTGTTTACGTACCGAATTGTTGTGCCGCAATTTTGTCTACCAAGGATTTTTAGCACGAATTCGCTCGTTTCCTGATAGATATTTCATGAACGGGTAGGGCTAGAGACTTGGGGTTGGTCTCATTTTGAAGCTTAATACAAACGTGAAATAGTGATAAAGGTTTTTTTTAATTGTCTGGCCAATTGTTTTCACAACGGCCCGGGAAATGAATCCCTTGCTCGTAGGCTCGAATCTGGAGTTTCCGGCCTTCTCTTAACTTATAGTATATTTTTAAAGGAGGCCATTATTTACATTTTTTTTTTTTGGTTTTTGACACTTTTAAGATGAACACAGGTTTTATTATCAAACTGGTCATAATTTTTCTTCCCAGGTCCGATACTCGTGCCTGTGCCCCCGGGGTGGTGCAAATTTTGACCCCAGGGCTTTTATTTGAACAAACTTGGTAGACACCTATAAGAACATGTTTGATGCTAAATATCTTAGCCATAGCTCTTTGAGTTCTTTAAAAGAAGATTTTTTAAGTTTTTACTATATGCATATAGGGAAAATCAATGACCCCCCGGGGCGGGGCCAATTTCGACCCCAGGGCTTTTATTTGAACAAACTTGGTAGACACTTATTAGAACATGTTTCATGCTAAATATCTTAGCTCTAACTCTTTTGGTTCTTTAAAAGAAGATATTTTAAGTTTTTACTATATGCATATAGGGAAAATCAATGACCCCCTGGGGCGGGGCCAATTTTGACCCCAGGGCTTTTATTTGAACAAAATTGGTAGACACCTATTAGAACATGTTTGATGCTCAATATCTTAGCCATAGCTCTTTGAGTTCTTTAAAAGAAGATTTTTAAGTTTTTACTATATGCATATAGGGAAAATCAATGACCCCCCGGGGCGGGGCCAATTTTGACCCCAGGACTTTTATTTGAACACACTTGGTAGACACCCATTAGAACATGTTTCATGCTAAATATCTTAGCTCTAGCTCTTTGGGTTCTTTAAAAGAAGATTTTTTAAGTTTTTACTATATGCATATAGGGAAAATCAATGACCCCCAGGGGCGGGGCCAATGTTGACCCCAGGGCTTTTATTTGAACAAACTTGGTAGACACTCACTAGAAGATGTTTCATGCCAAATATCTAAGCTCTAGCTCTTATGGTTTTTTAAAAGAAGATATTTAAAGTTTTTTCTTTCGGTTGCCATGGCAACCAGAGTTCTGCATGGAATTAAATTCTTTGAACAATTTTTAAAGGTGACCACCAAAGGAACATTCCTGTAAAGTTTGGATGAAATTGGCTAAGTGGTTTATGAGGAGATGTCATTTAAAGTAAAAGTTTACGGACGGACGGACGGACGACGGACGGACGCCGGACGAAAAGCGATCACAAAAGCTCACCCTGTCACTTTGTGACAGGTGAGCTAAAAAGAAAAAAAGAGTGGATCAGTCTATTTTGTAATTTAGATCGGTTGTATATTGTTTCATAAACATTTTTCTTTATCAATTATTGGTTGATCATCATTTTAATAGTCAATCTTTTGAAAAATATATTACTAAGTCAATCCTACTAGACACTGAAAAATTGTACAACCTTGGGCAAAACTAAGTAAAACACGATAAGGACAAACAAGATTGATACAAACATAGATAGGAACACATTTGTCGATCTTTATGCAATGATCTCCCCTTAATTTTCGGCGTTAGTGTATTTATAAAGGTAAGTAACTGCTTCGAGGAGTTTGACTACTTTCGGTTTTTGCAAATAGGCACATCAGGGTCTGAAATTTCGCTACCATTATTTGTTTAATCTGACGACCCAAACAAATAAAAACGAGTCTGCCAATTTCCATGTAATTTTGTTTTAATAAATGCATCTGAGGGATCACTCTTTAAGCTTATTTTTATTTTCTTGAACATTAACTTTATTACAAATATATGTCATCATATGTAAATACATAATAAATCTGTAAGAATTCCACATGAAATGTAAGTCAATCTTTAATCAAGCAAGTTCGCAATTGGCATTTTCCAGCTTTCAGCAAATATAAATATACGCTAAGTGAGTACAGTTCGCTTTGAGAATTTTGTACGGATATACCGCTTTAAATGATGACGCAAGAGTGTCTGGAAATATCCGATATTTCTATATTTTCTCTCAGAATACCTCGTCTCTCGTGGATTTGGTATTGTTTGCTAATTGGAACTTAGCGTATAGCCGAATTATCGATTAGTTCCCAATACTGGAATGGAAGTGTCCATCACAGCACGAGATACTTTGGAGTAACAAAAACATTGGAACGTCCGTAAATTTAATCTCAGTCTAAAAGAAGAACTCTCATTTCTAATGCATAATACATACAGATGTCTCAGATTAAATTAAATTGTGTGGTGTTTCGATTTGCCTCTATTTGCAGACATTTGTGTAGGAAATATTTGTCTCGTGACAAAAGCATAGACATAAATTATGTGTAGCAAATTTCTTTGGTGTGTATCGGTGGCTACAGACACGCAACTGTAAGTTTATCACGGATTGAAGACTTCTTAAAGACAATTTTCATAAAATGCTATCATGGACTTAAACACATATTCTATTGGATAATATAGCGATTATTGTTTATTAAATGTAACATGAAAAAAAACTTTTGTTTTCGAAAGAAGTTTGTGAAGAACATACATTTTGGCAACTTTTACATTGATATCTGCAGCTAATTTACGAGTGTAGAATTATTTGTTTGGAGATTACTGGGTAAATGCTAGTGAAAAATCAGCTCAAATCGCTTCAACAAAATCACCAAAACTTTCTGTTATTAATGATAAACAAACAAAAACTCACATTATCTAAAATAATATCTCTCTTGATTGGGACAATGACTTCAGTTTATTGACGTTTGAATGTGTTTCTGTGTTATTTATAACATCGTCTAGAAAGGATTAAACTTGTTATTGGAAAACTCAAACATCGACCTTTACTCTATCTAATGACGCTTCTACAAGTTCATTAGACTGCATTATCACCTCTCTAAATGAAAAACGTTCTGTGATAAATTAGTCAGATACTGTTTATGACGAGCTTGAAATCATCCTTTCTTCAACATGCTGTTATAAAAATGGAAAAATCAATGGCTGAATAAGATTTTGCTAGAAAAATGCAGAGTCATATTTGTCTGTGACAGTTTTTGAAAAGTTGCTGGTATTTCAATAATTCATTTCGTGTATAGAATTACTCAATAAACGCATGGTGCTGGCAATGTCAAGGGAATTTGCGATTTGATACATTTTGAATTCGTGTTTTACATAGAATCCTTGTTATATACGTGCACCGTGTTGAGTTGCAGACATCGTTCGAGCGTTCAATGGGTCTGGCTCAGCAAATAGAAAGATGTCAACTGTATACTTGACCTGCTCCATGGAATAAACCTTTGTTTTATAGGTACGTTACTTATATTTTATTTATTATATATCTCTTTAAAAGTTTCAAATTGTTTAAGACTAAAGAGGGTATTTGAAACACTGTCGCATGTTGAAAATGGAACAAATTAAGTGTTGATGTTTTTTTCTTTCTTTACTGAATGATATTTAAACATCTCCTTAAAGTTTACATTAACTAAATCAAGCATATCTTATATAATAAAATGCGATGTTTCTTTGGTTACAACAAAATAACATTGATTTTTACATTACCACAAATTTGTATTATTCATGACATTGATGATAACATCTTATTCATTTTATTCGAACATATTACATTTTATGCTCGTAAACTGTCGGTCTACTATTAGAAAATTAATTGAATGTATATCAGAAGGGTTTTGTGTCTTGCTGAAAGCTGAATTCGTTTCAAATATAATCGAGTATTCACATTTGCATTGAAAATTTCAGAATTTTTTCGATACGTTATCCTGAAATTCAAGATTCAAGGCAGATTTGAAACAGATTTTTTTTTAATAAGCCGACGAAATAATTTGAGATTTGGTTTTAAACATATTTATTTAAGCTCGATTGCGAAACAAGCAACTTATTTTACTTTATATTAATCACTTTCGAGTCCGCCTCCAGTACTGGCGTCATATGAAAAAAAGATGGTCGTGACCCCATTAGGGCTCGAACCCACAATCTCTGGGTTGAGAGGCAGACACCTTAACCACTCTCATTATATTTGAGAATAGATAGTTACATTAAAGTAAGAAGTCTTTCCCGGAATACAAACAATGTTGATAGAGAAAAAAATAGCAGAATGTCAATGTATAATTCTCAAACTATGAATCTTGTATCTGACTATATGAAAAAAATATAACTGCATGCTTCCGGATAAACTAAATATTTCAAGAAAGTCAAAACTTGACAAAAAATTAAAAAAGTAATTATACTCACACTTCAAGAAATAATTTTACATGCTATATGCAATCAATGACTGACTTTTAATTCTGCTGACTTAAAAGTTGCTTTGTTGATAGATTGCATTACTTTTTGCTTCGTCTGCTCCATTAATATCCCCGCTGTAGGCATTCAAAGAAATTAGTATATACATTTTTATTTGTATATAATATAGATAATTATACTAGTATATAAATAAACTGTAGGCTTATATTTAGTGTAACTGCATATTTTTTTCTGTAACTTTTACAAATGTACATAATAATCATATTATTAATGATCTTGAAAGTTTCAAAAGCACATATTCCTTATGTTTGCTGTGGTAAATGTAAACTGAAAATGAATAAAGTAAAACTGAAAACAAATAAATTCAACATTAGCATTGTAGGAAATAAGAATACATTTTACTAGTTACAATTTCTTCCAGAAGAGCAAAACTATTTCAAGATAATCAGCTTGAGTAAAATGTATAAAGATGATAAAAGTAAAGAGATGCAAGATTCAAGAAATAATTTACATGTTATGTGCGATTATATTAAAAACTGGTTTTGCATTTTAGCACCATATTTCTACTGCGTGACTTACGTAATTCTGACCTACGATTATTGTAAGTGCCTTTTGCAATTTGTAAATTACTTTCTTTGCTTACTTCACAATATTTTACATTTTCAGAATTTTGATGAAAATTAGCTTGAATCTGGAGGCATGCTGCTTTAATATTGTTTGGGCTATATAACGTTTGCCCCCAAGTCTTATGACATGGATAACGATTTTTTTATATCGTTAATGATGTATTATTATACGGTGTATGTATATAATAACTACATAGAGGATATCCGAGTTTTTTCTACAAATACAGGATTTATTTTCACCGAGTGGTATGAATGAATGGCGGTAGCCACGAGTGAAATATGATAAATTTCATACCACAAGATGAAAATATGTCCTGTATTTATAGGACAAAAACTTGAAGTTTCTGTTTATTATATACATTTTTTATTTTGACATTACAATTTGAAGAATTTCTCCCCTGTATTTTGTGTACAGGCCGAATTTAGCAGAAAGTCCGGCCAGACACCAGTGAAAATATGTTATGTTTCATTGTAGTGAAAAAAAATTACAGTGAAAATACAGAAAATGAAAATACACATTCTATTTTATCAATATTTCTCAGTATTTCATTTATAAGTATGTAATAAATACTCGTATATAAACAAAATGTCAAATTATTTTTAACAGTAAATGAATATACAAAAAGGTAATAACCATGGCTACAACAAGAATAGGGATCAATAAATTATCGACGAAAATATCAAATGACTATCTTTTACTGTAAAGAATCTTATAAGAATGAGTTTCGGTCTTTGAAATTGAATTTCAATATAGAATCAAGAACAGTCATTCCTCTATCACAGAAACATAATGAATTTTATTCCATATCGGCTTAGGTATACTAATCAGTGAATTGGTCTATAATTAAAGGTATGTAGTAATATTACGTTCATAGTATTTATTTTTAGACATAATGTGCTCATTGTAGACCTACCCAAGTTTAAAGGAGCTCCACTAAGTCCGAAACATAAAATTTGAAATTCTTACATTGATCAGCTGGGGCACTTACAAAGCAAAATATGCAAACATTAATAAAGAAATTATACTCAAAATCAGATTGAAAATCGATTTGATGCGCAGCCCTTGGCTCGATTGTGTAAAATAGCGTTTAAACGTTGTTTTTTTATGTTTTTTTTGTGTTCATTTTGCACAATTTTGTGCAATCATCCATACAAAAAATGAAGGAAGCAAAAAATATGAAATTACACTGACGTTATCGATCCAGGCCTCAACCGAAACATTAATTTTGAAAAAAAATCCAATCCTGTTATGTCAAAACAAAATACCTCAGAAAGAATCCCCTTTAAAGTGTGTTGGCCAATCATGGAAGATCTATAGTATCATAAATTATTATGTTGATATTATTTAGCATCATATGTTACAAGAAACCACGAAAGAAATTTACATGGATGTTGTTCGTAAGTGAAAGATACGTGATCCGATACATATCTTTATATAATTCTTGAACAAAATATTATTGTTCATCATATGAATATTCATGCTTAATCGCTTAGAACTGTACTAACATTTTTCCAACAAATATATTATAAAAATACAGAAATGACTGCATTTATGGGAAAATGTCCATTGTAAACCATTCCACTTTAAACATTCTACGAGGCCAAATTTCCCGACAAATCAATGAAATTTCTATAGCTTTATATCTATAATCATCCATTCTCAATTCTTGTCTATAATTTGGCTGTCAAACTAGCTTCCATTAAGGAAATGATTTTTCTTCCCTCGTGACAGATCTTCTAAAGAAATGCTTAACACGGGAAATATAAAGCATTCATTAGACTGGAAATGACCGAAAGCAAATAATGTCGGGAACTTGTTAATATAGCCTTTGTGTCGTCAAGAGTCTTTGCAAATGCTTTGCAAAAAATCATGATGTCTCGAGCAGAGATAATATTAATTGCAAACGGTTTGGTTTCATATAACTGAACAAGGTATTGGCGTCGCATTGCAAAATCCAAAATTCTTATTGATGCACATTTTATTTGTGTTAAAAAAACAGTTTATTTCTCTCTTAAAGAAGATAAACATTCTTGAATATTGCACAGGCCAAAATAAATGTACTTAATTAAATGATACGAGTGATATTAATTGAAATGCTTTTTGGGGAAGGTCGGGGTGGTGGGCGTAGAGATTAAAAACTGGTGTCAGAGACGACGAGAGATGGCTCACTATTTCAATTGATATTGTAATGTTATTAAAACGATAAACTTAGAACACGATCGTATAGTGGCTTTTATTTAATTATGATTTTAACTTTTGTCCTTAACCATCAAAACAAAAACTTCTAGAAACTATAAAAGAAGCGGAACTTCGTGAAACTTCTCTTTGAAATAAAAACAATCAGAATTATAATTTGTTTGCCATGCTCCTGAAAGATAACGGACATATCGAAGTAGCCAATAATATTTAGTATAACAAACTTATAATACGCCCTATAACCAATAATATGTACGTTTACATATTCAAATTTGACTTTTATTTAAATACCATGTTGTGTAAATACTCACTAGAACAAGAAAATAGTTCACAATAAATTGTCATTTTAACGTTGAATTTGACGAACTGAACTTAAATATGTAGGTATCAAATCGATATAAACAACACATGTCAGATGGTAGACAAAATAACGTAGACTTGTTCCACTGACAGATACATATATGCATTTAACCTTTCAAATTTCGTGATATAACATGCTGTATAAATGTATATTATATTAAAGTGCAAATAACTAAAAATGTTCACTCTAATTGAACTTTCAATAAAAGAAGTTGATTCACATATGTACAGTCAATTATCAAAATGCCACTATATGTTACTTTTCGTGTACAAACTCTATGAAACCAACCAACCATTTGATGTTATTAATCTTTGTTTTAATCTATTAATATTTAAATACAAACAATTATCTGGATACCGAATATACAGTGCAACGTCTAAAGTTAGGTCCTCTGGAAAACAATAAATAAAAGGATGGAACCAAAATTGTACAATTTTAAATTATCTGTCAAAAAACACTTTCTTAGTGGGTAATTATTTCTTTTAATGATGTCTATCATCAGTATGTATTAATGTATTATTTTGATATATATTTATTTTTAATTTGAATGTTTTATGTATATTATTGTCTTTCTTCAATTAAAACTGTGATATTCATTTTCATCTCTTTCTTTGTCAAAACCATCATTATGTAAGGACCACAATGGAAATAAGAGATTAAGTTCACTTTCTTGTGTTATCTTAGGTATGGTGTCTTTGATGTGGTGTCATTTCTTATACATGTGATATTGTTTTTATAATTGTATCATGTATTTCATATGTTTTGTGATGTCATTACAAAATACTGAAATAAATCTATCAAAATCTTGATTCTTTACAACAACAGTATCCACAGCAACGAAAGACTCCACAATAAAATTAACTTCTTAAATCAACACTTCTCGCCAACGTAAATAAAATAAAACACTGAACAATTACATTGTAACGTCTGTGTTAGTTATATTTCAATAGATATTTTGTGATTTTTTTTCTATCATGATTTGTAAACAATAAAAGTATTTTATCATTGTCATCATTTTCTACATGTATAAAATTAAATATGTCACCATATACCAAATGGCTTACATGTACGTATAGCAATGGGTCTTAGTCAGTGCGCTAAGAAATGAATTTCGTTACCGATGCATTTATTAATACATAGCTTACAAAAAAAATTAATGAAAGATTGTTTCAATATATCAATTCCAAATCTCGTTAATATTAAAACAAATTCAATAACGCACAGTCTCTAAATTAAAATGGCATATGTAATTTTGTAGCCAGAGTTTAACCAATTTCCCGCAATGCTACAAGATTAATACTATCAGCTAAACAACTATCATTCATAATTTGAAATATTATATACTTTCACCTTTTTTTCATTTAAACAGGAAATACTGCATACGAAAAGGCTCGCACTATACCATCATTAAACAAAGAAACCTATACCAAAACACGTTCTTAGCCAATGAGAATTAAGAGCTATTATTAGAAGTATTTATATCTCGTTAAGAAAACAAATTTTATTAAAACTTCAAACTTAAAAGCAATCAATATTTATTTCAACTTTGAAAATTAAAAACAACTATCGAAAATTTGAAATCATAGATCATTAAATCCCATCCAAATTCAGTGGAGCTTTAGCGAAAACTCTGATGGCTCTGGTATTGAAACGGCATAATTCAATGGATTTTTTCCAATGGAGGAACATGGGTTTTTGTGGAATCGTTAAAGATTTATGAGACAGTAATAGTAACTTAACAGTTTTGTTGTTGACCTTATTGTTTTTGTTGTTTCTGCTGCTGCTGCTGCTGCTGCTGCTGCTGCTGCTGCTGCTGCTGCTGCTGCTGCTGCTGCTGCTGCTGCTGCTGATAAAAATATAAATTAGAACTTCCTAACTTTAAGTCAAACATGGAAAACACAAATGTCATGGTTCCGATAAAATACTCGAAAAGATAAAATTCTCTAAAATCAGGTTCACAAATGTTTTACTAGGCACTCAAACGCATATATCATTTCCTGTGTCAAATTTTCGAATAAGAAAACATAGTAATCGCGTTTTATTGCATTTCTCGGAAACATCATCTTCTTTTTTGTATGGCATAATGATCTACACTTTATATGGAAATTTACTACTATTGTGGAAAGATTCACCCTGGATATTGATTAAGTTAAGAAAACTCAGTTGTTACGCGGGAACTTAATCAAATCATTTCAACTTTAATTAAATAATATCATGGAGTAAATATTACTTTTACTGAGGTAAAAGAGTAAAGGTTTTCGTCATATTGATTTGAACAAGCTTAGAATAACTTCAACAAATAATTCAACATTTGAAGTTTGCATGAGAAATATTCTGTAATATCTGAAATGAGTATTTATAGATCATTTGATAGCAATGACAGTGGCAACAATATGTACAAGTAGCATGCTTTGATTGATTGATTGATTGATTGATCGATCACTTGATTTAGCTTGCTCCATATGACGTGAAGTAATGTAATATGCAATATCATCCCAACACCGCTAAATGTTATTTTTTGTTCAATTATTGAAATTTTAAATGAAATTAGATAACAACTTCATGACTGTCGAGATACCAGGAAGCAATAATCGGCAAACACGTGTGTGACATTGACTTCTTGTACAAAGGACAAAGTGTTAGATATAACAAGTAAAACTATAATCACATAACATTTAAAGTGCCACGAAGAACATTGGCATCTTATTGGAATAAAAATAAAGTCCAGTTTTTGTTGCTTCCGAAGAATGCCGTGTAAGAAATTGTTTTCAAAATCTTATCCAATCCCTCGCTCCACCTGGCCTTCATCCAACTACCGTCCTACTATCGTCCTTATCCCCCTCCACCGCCGTACTCTTTCTAATATAAAATTGTAGACAGTAAAAGCTCTTAATGTTTTAACAATCAGTATTTGGAGAGAGGCTTGCCAGTTTGCGCAAAAGTAAACACAGTAAAGAGATGGTTTGTACTAAACGAGAAAGAAAGTGTATACTTACGTAAAATACAAGAACTTACTTCCATTAAGGAAATAATTTTCTTCTTAATGACATTTATCTTTAGGAAAAGCTTTACATGGGAACAATAAAAAATTCATTACGCCGTCAATGACCGAAAGCAAATAATGAAGTCAGAGGCAATTATGGACTTTGTACATTCTGCCGACGGGAGGCTTTATAAAAGCGTAGGAAAAATAAAATGTCTCGCATAGGAATAATGGTCAATATTTGTATAGGATAAAATCTCATTTAGTTTCTAATAAAGTATGTTTTGTTTGTTTTATTTAAACTGGTGTATTACTATTAAAAAGTACGAGAGGGTGAGTATTAGATAACGTCGTCGAAGCAATCCCATTAACACCTTAAAGCTCGAGGGACATGTTGTAGTATATTTAGCCGACATAGATGGAATAAAAACTAGATTTCCATTAAGTGGCCAGACCTGAGTAATATAGAATGCTTATTTTTTATTACCAGTTCGTTACTTCGTTGCAACTAACAAAATTTTGAAATATATCTTTGTTTACACCACGGCTGTAATTAAAGAAGTGTTTACAAATATACCGGGAGGTACTTAACAGTTTAACCCATTACTTCATGGGCATTTTGTGAAAAATGGCTGTTTTCATTGAAAAGTCTCCCGTTACAAGTTCAAATTGCTATAAAACTAATAAAACTGCTTCAATACTAATCAAACTTGGCACAAATGTTGACTGGACCATTGCCTTTGCAACAACATGCTCAGACTTAAATTTCCTGTTACCATGGCAACGAGGGGACATCTCAAAATTGCCAAAAATCACTATATTGCGTTGATTTTTTCCATCAAAATTGACTTCAAAGTGCTGCAACTTCTCAATGGATTGAGATAGAGTCAAATGCTTTTCAGCGTTGGTTACACGTTACCTTATGATCGATCTGGGGTCATTTTAGCCTCTTACAAGGCCAAAATTTTCTTGGCATCCGCGCAGTCTGATCAGGATCCATGCTGTTCGCTATCAGTTTCTTTACTTGTTATAGAGTCTGTAAGCGAAGAGCATGGATCCTGATCAGACTGCGCGGATGCGCAGGCTGGTCTGGATCCATGCTGGTCGCGAACCCATTATGTTATGACGCGGCTCATATATATTGCATGCAAATGATTTTTGTCGTTCATCTTTTGCTTTCACACAAAAGGAAAGAAAAACATCAAAATTAGTTTAGACAAGAAATGTGCGTGATACAGAAATGTAATTAAAGCCCAAAGAAAACGAAATTATTCTTGTGAAGCGGAAAAGCATACATGTGTTTCATAGCCAAGAAGTCGTTAAAATTCTTCTTGTCTTAGTGCATTTTGATCAATTTGTCAGTTTCACTCAGTCTTTAAAATTCAATTATGCATGTAACATTGAAACGTTGTAATTTCTTTTGAATTCAGCCACAGTAAAATCAATGTAGCCATAAAGTAAAAAGCCATACGCAAAAATCGGGGACCATAATTTGCGCATTTCGTACTTGATTCTGGTATGTTTTGTCATCAAATGTGTTCCTTTCCTTTTGGTCTCAAATGATCGCATAAAATAAAAAGGAACATTTTAATTTTTTTATATACTGCAAACAACTTAGACAATTAAGTAAGGGTTTGGCCGCTTAGAGATCCTTAAAGTTTTCCTGGTGTGGCCATTAAGAGATCCCTAAAATCTTTTGGTTCCGCCGCTTAAGATCCCTAAAAGTTTCTGGATTTGGCTGCTTAGAGATCCCTAAAATTTTCTTGGGATATCCATAAAAAATTCTTAGTTTGGCCGCTTAGAGAAGGTTTCTTAACTTTGCCGCTTAGAGATCCCTGAAAGCTACTTTGTTTGGTCGCTTAGAGATGCCTAAAACTTTCTTTGTTTGGCCGCTTAGAGATGCCTAAAACTTTCTTTGTTTGGCCGCTTAGAGATGCCTAAAAGTTTCTTTGTTTGGCCGCTTAGAGATGCCTAAAACTTTCTTTGTTTGGCCGCTTAGAGATGCCTAAAAGTTTCTTTGTTTGGCCGCTTAGAGGTGCCTAAAAGTTTCTTTGTTTGGCCGCTTAGAGATGCCAAAAGGTTTCTTTGTTTGGCCGCTTAGAGATGCCTAAAAGTTTCTTTGTTTGGCCGCTTAGAGATGCCAAAAAGTTTCTTTTTTGGCCGCTTAGAGATACCTAAAGGTTTCTTGGTTTGGTCGCTAAAAGATCCCTAAAGGTTTCTTGGTTTGGTCGCTAAAAGATCCCTTAAGGTTTCTTGGTTTGGTCGCTTAGAGATCTTTAATAGTTTCTTGCTTTGGCCGCTTAGAGATCCCTAATAGTTTCTTGAAAGATTTTCATTTAAAGATTTCTATTCATCTCAAATCCCTGTGCGGCCATAGATCGGTAACCAGAATGATTATTATTGCCTTTTCTGTTGTAATATGCACTATGATGCAGATGCAATCAAACTGGCATAATAAATCCATACAAACAAGCATTTTAAATGATTTAAGTGCATCACTAGAATTATAGAGATGAATAACGGCACAATCGAACGCTATTAAATTTTGACATTCGCCTAACTGAAAGCATTATTTATCGACATTCTGCAATTTAATATCTCCAGCATAGCTGTCTGGCATTATTTCACATTGGGGATTTATTTCTCGTTATTTCGTCGAATTTTCATATAGATTTCTGTAATTACTATTGCATTGATTTGGGGAACTGAAATAACATTAACAGTTGTATATAAACGTCTATAATCTAGATCTGTACGTCTGCACGTTCTCAGAGTTTTATACACAATCTAGTTTCATCTGCCTATCGACCAGTTATTTGTCTTCTTCTTCCCGAGACGCGCAATAATATAAAGTGGATTGGTCTACAATGGGAATTTTTTCCATTGATAATTCAAATATTAGTAAAAAAAATATGATAGAAATGTATTATTTGGTTATTCTTATAAATAACTGTTTGATAATATTTTTGATAAAGAAGAAAAGTCTTATACGATTAAATATGAACATTCAAATATGAAAATTAATAATATTTTGTTCTACAACATTTTACTATCTGCAAAGAATGTTTTGTAAAATCGGATCATGTTTAACAATATTCATATACAATGCTGTAGTGGTTTGTTGTAATGTCTGTTACTAATACATGTAACTATAATCAACATGTTTATCTATGAGTGAGACTAAAAAAAAGGATTGGAGCACCAGACTAAATACCGTATTCCTGTATATACCGGACAAGGTGCTTGAATGATAAAATTCACAAATGTTGCCTTTTGACCTAACGGAATGAACTTTAACAGGTATAGTTCATCTTTTCACACCGATTTATGCATGATAGTGTATGAAAAATGTTAAAATCGGCGAAAAAAAGACTATTTGTCTATTTTGTGATCATGATTTCTGCAAGCGTCTTGAGGTACTGCTCCAATCCTGTATTGAGTCTATTGTATTACAGACCTTCCATGATAGACCAAATCACTTTAAGTACAGTACATACAGTTTTGTTAAAGAAAGATTTTATAAAACAACACAGTTACTAGAGGAAAATACATCTTTTTTTTGCATTTAATAAAGAATGCATAATAGAAAGAGGAACTATTAAAGTATTCTTTTAATTTTTTTCTGCAAGCTTTTTAAGCATTTTAGGCATATTCAAATAGAATTCAAGTATTTTTTTATTACAGTACTGATAAGAATCTTCTGTCTTTATATCTCATGAAAATCCATTATTACGTCATTTCCGTTCACTTTAAGATTTCAACCGGATACGGTTACGGTATTTAAACGAGGCGGCACTAAGAACAGAATATTCGTATGTCATGGATCATATGTTATTATGGTAAATTATTTGCGAACTGGAAAAAAAACATTATTTTAAGACATCTTTAAAGACATTTTAGTATTGTAAATATGAAACTACTAAAACTTCAACACTTTGTTATGAATTGATCAGCACGGGGGTGAGTGAACTATTTTGTTCTGATAAGATGGTTACATAGCTCTCATGTTATCAAAAGAATTTGAAATCAGCATGTTTTTGCCACTCGAGGCAAGGCCAAATTACTCAGTGCTTTAGATAGATCATTTTAACATCATGGCAACAAAACAATGCCATCATCGACTGCGAATTACTTTGATAAGACACATTTATAATGTTGAAGAGATATAAATAGCGTTTGCACTCAACAATATGGCTACTTGTGCCGATTCATCATGATTTCCACATATTTCCAATTTTTTTTTTGTTGTAAACAACTACTTGTTTTTTTGCAAGCCGCTTTCTTGTCATCAAATATTTCATAAATGCTCGCTTAAACTCGTTAGAGCATCGTTACATTCCGGATCTATACAATAATGACCTTGACTTCTTATTTATTTACGGATTTGATTTTTTACTTGGACAAAAGAACACTAGTGGCAAAACTGACATGCTACATTATTCTGATATGACCTTGACCTTAATTTGACCTTGACAGTCCATGTCAAAGTAATGAAATTTGCTTAAATTGTCAGTACTTTATTATTTATTTGTAGATTTGATTTATTGGACAAAACAACACAGATGACGAAACGACACGTAGAATTATTCTGATATGACCTTGAACCTTAATTGATCTTCATGGACAAATTATTGAAATTTACCTTAGTTGTCATAACTTTGTTATTTATTTATGGATTTGGCTCATTCTTGGACAAAAGAACACTTACTACAAAACTGGAAATGATGATAAATTCAAATTTGACCTTTATCGTCAAGGTCAAATATTAAAATTGAATAATAATTTGTTCAAAAGAGTTATTTTTCTAGGATTATTCTTTACTGTAATATTACTCTCTTCCATGTGTTTGACCTTAGAAGTTAGAAGTAAGAAAACGTCGAGCGTCAACCCCGCCATGCGGTGGCTCTTATTACAGTCGTCTACATGCTCCTAATCACGTAGACGCTTTAAGACACGGAAAGTTACAAAATCTTCCGAAATCATACGGATTAATGCTGGATGTTTAATATGTAGCTTGTATTGACAATCTGGCACTTTCCGTCAAAACGAACTTTCTGCGTTTTGTCAGTCTAAATGACGCATTTTGAATGAGTTAAATAATAAATGGCCAATCGCAACTTTTTGACCCGTTTCGTCAAACTAAGAATACACACACTGGATATGATATTTCAGCTTTGCTGCATATAATAAAGAAGAAAGCAAATGTTCGTTTATTTCATTCCGTTTATTTTATTATAAGGTGTAATTAAGTAAATTAAAACAAGAGCCATGTTACGCATGGTTTATTCCTCGCGGGCAAGAAGTAACATAAAGTTTGTACTTTCGTACACATCACATTGTAAATCGGTACAAACACTACACATATCGTTAAATTATTTTAAATGAAAATGGAAGCAAATAAAATTCTTACCCTTTAAGAAGAACTCTCACTGTGGTTCTTAAGAAATACTTCAAAATCTAAATGACATTATACGTATATGCAGTTCGAAGAAAATCCCTCAAAAATAGGCAAGGTACAGTGATTGCTCTTGCACGATGCGGTGTGACTTCCATCCAATGCGCTTCGTCAGTGTATAAACTTAAAAAAAATCTCAAAAGTACTGTTGGTGTAATGCAGCTACTAATCTTATAAAGAGGAGTAACTATGAAAAAAGGCAAGGTAGAGTTATTCTTCTTGCGCGCTGCGCCATGACAGTATATTATGTTTTGAGAAAATCCCTCAAGTATGTTTATGAAGGAAGTTATGATTCGGACAAAGTTTTTAAGTTATTCTGGTAAATGGGAATTACTCTTAAAGTAAGCAAGAAAGAATTATTCCGCTGTACGTCAGTTGAAGAAAAGCGCAGATAAATGTGACGGAGGTACGGATGCACGGACGGAGAACATTTCTAATAACTCCTTCTCTTATGTATAAAAAATGAAATCAACATTTATATTTTTCTATTGCTATTGCAATACGTGTTGTTTTCGAGACTATTGGCAATCGGCGAAGTGTTCCGAACGATAAATGGAATCCGGTACATAATCAACAAACTACATGTATATACATACTATTATAGTTTTATAGTTTGGGAAAATAAATACATTATCTTTCACAGAACGAGACTCTTTTAAACGCATTGTTCATAATTGTTTTACAATGCCCAAGGATGTTGTCAATTCAAAAAGCTTAAGTACATATTTATCGAATTTGAATTGTATGGATAAGGAAGAAAATAAGTGTAAAACTAAAAATTCACAATTAAAGTAGGAAGGGAAAAGGGGGTGAATGGGTTGACAATCATCTTAAAGACTCGCCATGTTAAACGTTTTATTTATTATTTCATGTTTCAATTATATTTATATTTTATAACCCCTTTGCTTAGGACTTGTTGGCATATACAGTGGACTTTATGTAATGAAGAGGGAATAAACACTTTACAAGAGCAGAAATAAAAACTTCATAATAAATTTAACCTCTCTATAGCGACACCTTTTAGCAAACAACCAAAATCTTTGTCACTCAAAGGCTATTGCTCTGCAGAGGTATCAATTTACAGTTTTGATGATATAGCATATTGTTGTAGCATTCAGTATTGCTAAATCAATTTAATTTGTTGTATACATGTAGTAACGTTTTGTTTGTTTGTTTTGTTTGTTTGTTGTTGTTGTTGTTTTTTCTGTATGTGTGTTTCTTTTTTGTTTCTTTTTTTTTGGGGGGGGGGGGGCTGTTTTCAATGAAACATTACAACATAAGGGCAGAGCCTTTTTTGGCATAACCCTTTTGTATATTTGCCTTAAATTACATATGTATGGTTGTGTATTATTGTGAAAATTTATACTATGAATAGATAAACAACTACATATTATTAAACTAACCATAAGATCAATAAGAATGCATGAAAATGGGTTAGAACCAAAAGCTGATGTTTGTTTAAAGTGTTTTTCCTATTTTCTATTTGGTATAAAATGGCAGTTAAGTGAATTTAAAACAGTAAAATGAATAGACGTATGATGTCGCGCTGTGTCTTTAATCAAATTAAAGAATAAACAGGGTAACCTTTAAATTGTTGATACAGATTATCATTGTGATTCAGTGTACTTATGGAACGTCATAAACTTTACACTCATACAATATGTGGATTTATACAGGTCATCAGTGAATATGGAAATTAAATTATTGCTGGATATTTTTGTATGGTAAGATAAAATAAAAACTTATCTATTCATATATTGTCCTGTTCTATCTATTACTATACTACATGTATATGTATGCCATTTCCCTCTCATCAACAGTTCATAACCTTGATCTTTTCCTTATTTATTACATAGTTACTTAGATGAATGTTTAAGGATGGGGCATTTTCATGGGTATCTTATATTAAAAAATATCAGCGTTTTTGGGTCTTTTAACGGGAGGGTAGGGGAGGCTGTTGGTTTTTTTGTGGTGTTTTGTTTTTTTTTTTTTTTTTTGGTGTTCGGCACATTGACGCTACAGATAAAATATAAGCAAGGGAAGAATATAATATGCGTATTTTGCCAATCGCAACTTTTCGGACCTTTTCGTACGGATTATGGGTAATAAGTGAGATGTTCCGAATAGTTTCGTACATGCAATGGATGTTATAAATGTAATATTAATTTTACTCATTATCTAGAGGCTGTTTCATAAAATAGAAATGTTTTATTTCATATTTTCTCAAGTTTTCTGCGAAAAATATTATTTATTCGTATTTCTTTTAGAGATTAAACTTGCGCTTCACTGTAATTAAACAAAAGTCTATGTAAACAAGCATACTAATTAACTTCTTTACTGATAGTACCAAAAACCCCAAATATTCAAAATATTTAGATACCATCATTATCTAACTTGGAAAAAAATAAAAATAGAAATATAGCATTTATCACCATACCTTCCATAGCAGCATATTTCCCATGTAAGCATTTTACCAATGTAAGCACATTGCCAATGTTATCATATAACTGATGTTAGCATATTGCTAATGTATGCAAATTACCCGTCTCATCGACAAAATTGTCCATACCATAATATCGTCCTTGCCATAGTCTCGTTCTTACCATAGTATCGTTCAAATGCATACCATAATATCATCCTTACCATGGTATCGTCCTGACCATAGTATCGTCCAAATGCATACCATTATATCGTCCTTGCCACAGTACCGTCCTGTCCATAGTATCGTCCAAATGCATACCATAATATCGTCCTTGCCACAGTATCGCCCTGACCATAGTATCGTCCAAATGCATACCATAATATTGTTTTTGCCATGGTATCGTCCTGACCATAGAATCGTCCAAATGCATACCATAATATCGTCATTGCCACAGTATCGTCCTACCATAGTATCGTCCAAATGCATACCATATTATCGTCCTTAACACGGTATCGTCCTGACCATAGTATCGTCCAAATGCATACCATAATATCGTCCTTACCATGGTATCGTTTTGTTCATAGTATCGTACAAATGCATACCATTATATCGTCCATACCATGGTATTGTCCAGACCATAGTATCGTCCAAATACATACCATAATATCGTCCTTGCCTAGTATCGTCCTTACCATAGTTTCTTCCATTCCACAACAATATCAACATATCGCCTACACAAGCATATCACCCAAACCAACATATCACCCAACATATTGCCCAAACCAGCATATTGCTTAACAAAACGCCCTAACCAACATATTGTCCAAATCAACATATAGCCCAAATCACTATATTGCCCAAACCAACATATTGTCGTAACTAACACATCGCCAAAACCAATATATTGTCCAAATCAACATATATCCCAAATCAACATATTGCCCAAATCAACATATCGCCTATTTACATCAATATATCACGATATCGCGAAATATCAACATATCGCGCATAGCAATATATCGCCAAAACCAATATATCGCTTTTTATTATATTGTAATATGACATATATATAAACACAAATAAATCAATCAAAAAACAAACATATCGCCTAAACCAACATAACGCCTAAACCGACATATTGCCCAAACCAACATTTTGCCCTACAAATCGCCCAAAAACAACATATCGCCTATCAACATCAACATATTGCGAAATATCAACATATCTTTCATAACAATATATCGCCCAAACCAATATATAGCTTTAACCAACTCATACCAAGATATATCGGTCATACCAACGTATCGATCAATATATACATATCTCTCATAGCAACATATTACCAAGATCTCTGTCATCTCATAGATACGTTAAAAAAGTAAATACCTTGATCATAAATCTGAATCTGAAAATAGGAAATATTGTAATAATCAGCGGTAAGAAATGAAAATTAGAAGCTAAATAATCAAATCAATAACCATTTTAGCTAACGTGCTGTGAAATATTACCTAAAATATTTTTAATTTTTCTTTCAGAAATGGACACGGGCATATCTTTAAGCAAACAGTGGTATGAGAGGATTTATCAATAAGGAAGTTTGAAAATATCAACGAGAATAAAGAGTCAACGGGATATTATTGCAAAGGTATAGAGTAGCTTACACATCTGTCCACTTTAATTACAATGACAAATGTTTCCCTAAAGCTGCCCGTCTCCAGATGAATTTATACATGTAGATAAAATTTGAAAATATAAAAACTTAAGGAAAATATGTTAATCGTGAAACCCTTTCGCAGATTAAACCGAAATTGATTCGAGCGTTACATTTCCCAGAAAAGCATTCATTGACGAAGTAGTCAATCTGACTTAAGTTCAGAACTACTTAAGATTTTTCTTGCCTAATGCGTAGCTTTAAAGGCCCATTATGCCTCAGAAATACTATAAATTTCTATTCACAAAAAATGCTTATTTTTGATATATTGATACAGTCTCGAAAATATACGCATTTGCTATCTACATAAACTATCTTATATGCATATTTAACTCTATTGACAATTGGTATAATTGTAGTGAATAATTATTTTGTATGGAAGTCAAAATCCTACTTTGTTTACATTTTGCTGCCTGTACCACATATAAGTGCATGTCCAGCGTTCCCTTTTTCAGCCGTAAAACATTTATCATGCATTTAAACATTATTAAACGCATGCTTGGCATTTCTAAAGAATTAAAAGGATATGAAGTATTTGTGTATTTCTTGCATAATGTGCCTTTAATAAGATGATTTTAATCGCATTGATACGAAGCTGAACTAGATCTATATTTTGCTCTTTTGTCGCAAGTACAGCTATAGTGATTTAGCATTTTAAGGAAGTCAAACTAGTATTTGGTTATGTTTTGTTGCTTTTTTTGAATATTGATTCACATTCAGCGCTACTTGTTTCCCGTGATAAGGCATCTAACATACTTTAAATCCATTATTAAATTATTATCAAACATATTTTTGCCGCTTCCAAAAGAAGAAGATAAAAATCTTTAAAAAACACGTTCTTCAGATCAACATTATTTACCCCTTCATTTTTGTAGGATTTAAAAAAGTATCTTTACTTAATGCATTTCAAAATATACTTATTTAGCTAATGTGAAAAAAGGAGGAGCGTCAAAATATTTCATATTTAAGAAAATGGTTTATGTTCTAGTTGTGCCTTACTTATGTATCAGAGATTTGTAACACACCATCTCATGTCAGGTGACACGGTAGCAGGGAAGCATGGAGCCGATTTTTTTACCTCATATCTGTCCCCCGCACTGTGGGTTCGTTTTGGCGCCAAAAATCTTCTAACATGGCAAGGCCCTTTCCAGAAGTTTAATATTCAAAAAGTCAAAGTCCCCGGCGGAGGACGGTATTAACATCTGATGATGTATTAAAATTAAACACCAAGTGATTATTTTTTATGACATTGTTTCTTTTTTTAAATGAATTTTTCCGAAAACCTTAAGGCACTTAACGTGTACGCTCAATATCTATATAGAAAATGTTCAAAGCTTCATAGCGTTCAATGTATGTAAATGACCTTCTCATTAGATATACACGTTCTTGTCTTTATCTTCTTTTACGAACTGTACGCTGTCATTCTGTTTTGCTATTTCAAACCGATTTTTTTTTTACCTCGTTATATTTTAAAATCAAAGACGCCTGTATATCGCATACACATATATAAACAAGACTTTATTTACTTTTAAGTATTTATAAATTGATAAGTTTCACCACCTTTTCAAAACAATAAGGAAGTACATAAATAAATAAGGAGTACATGTTTATAACAGTTAACTTTTCAGATAATATCATTCAAAAGCCATAAATAAAGAGTACAAAAAAGTAGGGATAAAAGCTAATGTTCACTCCCAGTTTAAGAAATCAATGTCTGAAACGTATCGCAGATAACTGAGTAATTTATCAATAAGTTTACATGTAGCCGAAAATAAGTTAGGTTTTTGGACACAGACAATAAGAGAAAAAAAATCTTTTTCACATTCGTTTCCAGATTCAAAATGTACATGTAAAAGATGACTTGCTAAAAATAGATTGTTTAATAATCAAATTGTCAGCGTTCTGTAGCACGCGCCGCTTTAACTGCGATATGAAGGTAGGTCACGTGATATGAATTGATAACTAGTTAAAATATGTTGCTACATGAAACATCCGCCCTCTAACAAGATGGGTTACTTTAAAATATCTTTTTAACATTGTTTCTCGTATTGTATTTACTACTTGGATTATTTAAGGTAAGGCATTTATATGTTTTTTGACAGATTTATGTTCTCTAAATAAAATGCCTTTTTAATTAATACTTTTTTCTTTTTCTTCTTTTTTTAAACCGGTGATTTGGTCTCTTTTTTTTTCTTTTTTTAAGTGATTTCAATTTTCTATTATGTTAATAACAACACGTTTGCGTAGAAATGGACATGACAAAAATATGACAAAAACAAGATTTTTTCTATATTTCGATCAAAAGTTCATCCTTAAAATCGAATCATTGTTGTTATTTGATGAAGAAGAATTATTTTTATTTTGTAATGAATTAAAACTGTAACTAATTGGCTTAATTTTTCGTTTGTTTTACTGTCATGCTGTATTTGAATGCAACAGCAAATGTTTGTTTGTTTGTTTTTTCATTATTTTGATGCACAATCAGACACTACGTGTCAATTCAAATAGATTTAATTTGCTAAACGACGTGAATAATTTATTAGTTTATGGAGATTATATATGTTTCATTTATGTCTTGAATAATAATTAGTTATAGATAGCGGTCTTAATCGAATAAATACTTGATTAAGTTACAGCGATTCTGGTTCGCTTGTTTAGTGAGTTTGTAATTAGGAACATGAAATGCAAACATTTGTAAACGTGACATGAAAGTTCGTTACAATTTAACGCATTCTGTTTTGTTTTTGTTTCCATCAAATGGATAGTTGATGTTTTATTCAGCTTCAATTTTTACGTAACTTAAACGTATAGTTAACGTTCGTTTTTGATTTTTTTAAATTTAGTTTGGGGAAAAAAAAATTATTTTTTTTTAAACATTTGACCAGATCTGACGGTTGAAAGATTAGGCATTGATTATAGTCAATTGATTATTTCATATCACCACATGAGACAGGAGTCTATTTCCTATCGGATCAATACATTTCCTAACGACCCTATTATTCTGAACCAGTATAGAGGCCGCGGTAGTTTGTAAAGAGAGAAATTCAGAATCCCTACAGAACGTCCAAAACGGCAAAATTAAAAGTGCTGCAGGCTCGGTTTGATAGAGCGTGTTCATCGACGATTCTGAAGTACAAGCTACCGTGCAAGCTTGCTAGCATCGGCAGATTTCACCAGTTAACACTACATTTTTATGAATAAATTCAGATCAGGATTAAAGACTGTACTCTTTGGTCATGGCAAATAATTGCCGCTGTACATTGTCAGCGGCGCTGATTATAGGCGGTATCTTTATTTTAACAACATATGGGCAAAGAACCAGTCTCAAACCGTTCAACAGTTTTTATATCGGCGACGATAATCAGTGCAACAAAGGTTAAGTTTTTAAGTTAGTGACTCTGGCATATCAAACGATGTCCAAATACTGACTGTTTTGTAAATCTTCATTTTGTAGATAAAAACGTGTTTGCACAGTCTGATAAAACCATCCTTCTTGATAACAGTGATACCGAAAATATTTCTTATTTACAATACAAAGTACAGTCCCGACAGGTTTTAACAAATTCAACGATACTCTAATTCATACCAATTAGTAGATACATCTGCTTTAATTACATTCTAAATTAAACTAATTAGAAGTAATAGCTGCTTTAATTGCAATTTTATGCGCTTTTGTTTCGTTTGTTGTTTCTCCTATAAAACATCTATTGATTGATGGCAATTAATTAATGTAGGCAGATGTTATTGTAATTGATTATCATACCAAAATTACTTAATAATACAGGCTACACATAAAATATTTAAAGCAATCCATTCCGTATATTTTCCGGAAAATAAATAGCAAACACATTTTTAGGAAAGAGATTAAATTTACAAGAAAATAATACATCCTTCAAATATTCAGATAAAGAGCAAGTGGAAGTAATTCAAGTTTTATATTTTAGTTTGTTCATAGGCTGAAATATCTTTAGATGATAACCAAATATTACACACACTTAAATAAGTCCTGGTGCGAACATGTAATAATGAAATATATTATAAAGTTGTCTACTGACTAAATCTTGTATATCAATGTCAGTGTATTTGATCACGTACGTATTTTTGTAGTTCCCAAAGTTTAAATAAAGCATCTAAATGTTGATATCTTTTCTCATCTTAACTTGACTGAACCGGAAGAGAAAATGGTAAGCCTTTGTCGCCAGTATAGAGCAATGCTGGGCTGACCAGGCTGTTAACTGTCGGCCGACTAACTTTTATTTTCATTTTGATGTCCCCTTAATTGTTAATGATTAGGCTGGACAAGTTCATTTGAAAAATTCAGAAGGTTTAATGTTTACTTAGGTATAATTAAAGATATAATTTCAATGTAGACAAAAGGATTGTTTTATTTTTCAGACATCTTGCATATACAAATTCCAAAAAGTCAACTATGATGTAATGAGTGATGCTTCGAGAAAGTAGTCCGGCATATAATGTTTCCAAGAGTTACGCTACTATATCGTCTGCTAGCGGTATGCGTTTTCGTTAGCCTAATTATGATACTTCTACAAACAGCAGACGACAGAGTCCATAACAAAAGACTTCCGGTGTTGCTACAATACGCAAATGAAGCCCTGCGCGAACATGATTCCAACGTCGATCTTAAATCTTTAGGGAAAAACACAAAAGTGTTAAATACCAACAATTCTGCCAACATTACAAAAATAACAAACCGTTATACTGATCCATCTACAACAAGAAGTCCGCCAGTGAATCCTCATAATTTCAAATTTTTAATTAACCCAAAGAATACGTGTAAATCGAAAAGTTTAAAATACATGATATATGTTCATTCCGCTCCAAAGAATCACAAGAAACGACAAATGGTGCGGCAGACGTGGGGCTCACGTGCTGTTTTGGAGAAATACAACATGAGGATAGTTTTTATAATGGGGTTAGTTGACGATAAAAGCACCATGGGAAGGGTTAAATATGAAAGTAACACTTACAATGATATTGTGGTTGAAAATTTTGTAGATTCTTACAGAAACTTAACTTTTAAAGCAATAGCCGGCATAAAGTGGGTTTCAAGATATTGTGATAATGTTACTTTCGTCATCAAATCTGATGACGACATCTTAATTGATATGCATGCTTTAATGGAACAAATGAACTCAACTGAGATTAAGAGCTACGGAACAAAAAACTTGATCATGTGTAATCAATGGGTAAGAATGAAAGTAATACGAGACAAGAAAAGTAAGTGGTACATATCAGAAGAAGAATTTCCAGACGAATTTTTTCCGCCATATTGTTCTGGTTCCGTGTTTATTATGAGCATCGATGCAGTTAAGCGAATGTACCAGGCTTCACTGGATACTACTTTTTTCTGGGTGGACGACTTCTATTTAACAGGATTACTTGTGAAAAAGATTGGAATAGAACATAAGAGATTGAACGAAAATTACATGCTCAATGCGCGTCTTGCTTTAGATAAGTTAAAAGAGGATAAAAAGCACGAGCTAAGGTTCTTTCACGTGCACAAATTAACGCATATATACCGGATGTGGTCAATACTCAAAGAGAGAATGAATTCCACGTGTGATGATTGTTTGACGCATCCACCGAACATAAATATGACCAGTCTTACTTGAGAGAGGCTGTGTTTTTAGGTTTATTTTAAATTTAATGCAATTGTTTTAATTCTCTTTAAGATCAGCACTTTATAGACCATAAGAAAAATTGAGTGTAGGACAAAAGCCCTCCCGGATAAAAGCCCTCCAAACCAAAAATGAAAAGGCGGACAAAAGCCTTCCCGTGAAAATGACTGGGCGGATCCTCCCGTGAAAATGACTTGGCGGACAAAAGCCCTCCCATCAATATCGCCATGTAACTGTGATTGAGTGGTTGAATTGTTTTTGTTAAACTGTTTACTATCATTTTTTACATTGTATATTTTATCTCATAAATTACAAATATTTATTTACAAACTGTGTCAGCATTTCTTCACTGGTGATAAAATTCGAAATAATAATATATACTTCAATGTTTGAATGTAGTTTTTTTGTATTTAATTATTATAAAGAATACATTTATGTTCGAGCTTTGTCCATCACAATCCACCTTCTATTAACATTAACATTAAAACTTGACGAAGATAGTCACGTTCATTAGACTTTTTGGCCAACTGAATCCAAATGTTATGTTCAAAACTGATAAAATATAGAACCTTTTTTTTTAGTTTTGCATAAAATACATCGATTTTCATTGCTAAATTATAACAATTATATTTTCTATAAACACGACATCCCTTTTTTGGATTTTTTTATTTTATTATTATTATTATTTTGTAATTATGTCCAAAAAGAAGAAGATTCCAATCTATTATAATTCGTTTTAGCAGGTTATATAAACATGTTCATGTATACACGATAACTTGCGATATAACCATTGCAATTTATATATCCATTTCCCTAGCTTTGAATTCGGAACCGTTGATTTTCTGGTCATGTGTTTTCAATATCAAAACAACAAAGTAAGTTAATCAATAATATAAAATCTATATTTATCCCGGTGACATACAAGTTATTACCTCTAAGGTTCCAAGGGTTTGATTACTATTTTTCTACTTAATCACAAAGGACAACAAAAAACTATTAATGACAACAAAAATCGTTCCGATAAGATTACACATTATTTTAAATGATAGTCATCCTCAATTGTTTGATATTTGCAAAGAATACAAAAAGCATTTCATTTAAACGGTTCAGGTATATGTTGTTACGGCTCTGTATATTCATAGTCTGTAAAGTCAAAGTATTTCTGTGACGAATTTAAGCGTGCTAGAATTTACAATATTGAAAAAAAAATGAATCAGAAATTGCATAAAACATATTCGCGAGGTTTTAAATTGTTGATTCTTCTACTCGTATTTTCCGTTTGGTGATTACAGTGAACATGATGGGAAATCGATTGGGAACTTCAACAACGTTCGAAACACGATACGTGTGCTGCTTTAAATTGAAAGATGCACGAAATATAATCTAGAAGATATTTGTGATTACATTTATTTTTTATGATTTGCATCATGCAAGCAAGTTACGAAATTGTGATATATATGATCAGCAAAATTTGACCAGCAAAATGTAAAATGTGACCAGTAAAAAGTGACAAGTAAAATGTGGAACCAGAATAAACTGACATGCAAAATGTAACATGCAAGTGCATAACTTGTTATGTCGCCAATCAAATCAAAAGTCTGTAGCTGATTTATCTTTATTTGATATGTCACCAATGAAATCAGATGTCGGTAGCTGATATGTAAGTGAAAACCTATACATGTCTTTCATGGTAATGTGCAGCACCAGAAGAAAATTATGCTGACCAAAACATGTGCATGCAATGTTCTAGTGATTACACTGTCTGGCTAAAAACAGGTGGTTTGAGTTCAATCCTTTCTACTAAAACCAGACATACTGTTCAAATTGAAATTTGAAACCGAAACACCGTGTTTTGTTTCCTTTCATCTACTTAGTGTAATAATATAGTTTATTGTATTTATAAGTGTACATGAAGTATTAATATTATTATACTTAATTATAACGTACATACGAAAGGGTTAGGCCAAAATTTACAACAACATTATCGAGGACCCTTTCTTAAAATTGTTGCACTTATTGTACTTCTATGTTAGTTGAACAACTGGTGATTGCTTTTAAGTTCGCAGCGGTTACTTCCCCTGATCAGTGAGACCTGAGTATGCTATTATTCCCCTTGATTATTATGGAACACCTAGGCAGTGGTTAATTGTCATCGAAGTTTACTGAATGTAATTAAGTCAAACATTCTTCAAACAAAGTCACATTCAAGCTGCTGCTTAATTGAACAATGCAATGGAATTACAATGCGACAAGAATATTATTACCTGCAACTATGGTTACTATAAATCATTAAAGAGCGAGGATTACGATGCGTTTGATCACTTTTTCCTTTCGTGAGGCACAAGCAAAAAAACAACATTTATCTCGTTTAATTAACAATGACGCAGCATCTTTAAATCATATATGAAATAGGAATTTCCATCTTACTGTTTTCATCTTTATAAAGATAGAGTACATATATCAATATAAAATACATGACAAGAGATTCATAATGACCAACTGTCGCTCACCTGAAACCAATTTCTATCTTTATTCAGAAGTAGGCCATTAAGTTACATTGGTATGAGGTCATGTTGTTAATTGAGCCAAAATTCATAAACTTTGATAAAGATACACCAAACAATGCTTGTGCTAAACTCAAAGCCTTGTACAGTGACTGTATTTACAACAAGAAGATTTTAAATGTGTTTGCTAATAAATTAGGTATGTAAATTAAGACACCCTGAAGGCAGGGCAAATTTTGGAACCCGTAGATATGATTTAATCTTTATGACGTTCGTAAAGAACTGTTACCGGCCAACTGGGCATTATAGTTACTCAGGAGATTTTTAAGTCTGGTTCCTTTACATATAATATTGGCCCCGTGGCGGACAGGGACATTCTTGATTTATATCAATCCACTAGGCCATACTTTATGGTAAATATCTCAACTCTGTAACATATAAATTAAGAACTGCATTTCTATTTATATTAAAGTCTATATAAATTAAGCAATGGACGGGGAGGGCCAATTTTGACCAAGGGGGTATGATTTATGTGACCCGGAGGGGTGATTTTTTACACAAGATACATTATTTATATATTACCTTTCGTAGAGGGTCAAAAAGGGACATGCATTCCAAATATTTAGAGTGCTAAACATGGTAGTTTCTGTGGGAAAAAATTAGTCAATATAATAAATGTTACACATGGTTAGAGCCTTTTGACTGCAGAGGGATGACTTACATTTTTATAACTTAGATTGCTACATGCAAAAATCTTAGCTTTCTCTAGGACATGCAGTTTAACAAAGAAGATTCATATGCATTTTCCCCGTACTTTCAAGTTATGTTTCCGATACACGTCTATGTTGTAAATGTGATCTCGGACGAGGCCCTTTTATGGCCCCAGAGGCCCTATTCATATACTAGGCAATGTTACATGCCAAATATCTACGCTTTGGGCATGTAGTTTCATAAAAGGAAGATATAAAACCTAATAAAATAGAATATTCTTTAATTCTCCATGTTAAAAGTATCGTTTCATAAAAAAAGCAATAACAAAAAATAATAATAATCAACCGGAAATTCAATTTAATTAGACAGGAAAGATTGATTGTTTAATTGGGCATACTCCAATGATATCTGGCCGCATTCTTATATCTGTAATTGATCAGTGTTTTACAGAGAAACGGTATTAATGATGTTTTTCTTTACAAACATTGTTGTTCCGATAGGATCTGCTTTTCCCGGAAAAAAAAATCGATGCTTAAAAGAGATAACGGAAATGTCCCGCAGAAATGAGTTTTTCTCCATAAATACTCCGATTATAAACAGTTTCCAAACAGAGTTTTACGCGGAAACACTTGCATTGATTCTATATTGATAACGGAAATGCCTTGCAAAGATAAGATTATTGCCTCAAATTGGCCTACTGAGAACTCGTTCCTAGCAGGGTGTTTTTTTTCCAAATGTGTCCGCTTGAACATAAATGGACATGGTTGAACATGTTCTGAATATAGAGTCCGATTTGTTTCCGGATACCAGTCTTGAACCAGGAAACTTAATATTGATAAATGCAGTAGATATGACATTATCGACACTTTAAAGTGGGATAGACTCTTTCAGTCCTGTATTTAACATTAATGTTGTTTCACAGATTTAGAGTCAACATATTTCATGAACCTCATGCAGTGTCTCGTTTGGTAAGTCACCTTTTATTTCTTTTATTTCCAGAAAAAAAATGATGAAATACAAAAATGACGAATTTAAGCAGACAACAGTTTTCCCAGCATACAAAGGTTTCAAATTTTGCTCTTTTCTTATTTTCACCAAACGTTTGTTATGACTCCCAATGGTGGTATTGGTAGTTTTCACTCCAACACGACAGTAAGCCACATTGAATTCACCAGAGCACAGTTCAGCCACCGCATCCTTCCAGGGCATGCTGTCAAACAGTTTACTAGTACTAGTTGCCTTCACTATCGCAAGGAACTGACTAACTCTGTACGGTACAGTGCGAGTGACTGTAGAAAGGATTCCATGATCAATCAGAACAAAAGTGAGCTGAAACGTCAAGGAATCGAAACCGGGTTCCCCGATTCACCGTGCAACGTTTTACATACTGAGCTAACCGGACTGCCAGATGATGATTATGTATCTTATATGCCAAATAGAGGAATTGAAATTCAAGGTCAGTAAACAAGGCATACGTGACGGGATAATAAAGTTGTTTGTAGGGTTGTGAATATGTGCATTTTTCTCTTTTTTTATCTTATCAAGGCATTTCAAGGGAAAGACAGTCTATCAAAATATCACGCGTTCATATATCAGCAAGGACAGATATGAGATCTATCGTAGATAGTGTTTTTTTTTTTTTTTTTTTTTTTTTGATTTTTAAAATATTTGGGCGACATTAATAATAATGATTTTCTAATAGTCCCATAGGACGTCATTGCATGTGTATCATTTTAATAGCAGTAGTACGCTTAAATAACTAAATGATATTCCCACATGCAAAGAACATTGCTTTCTTGTTGAATGTTAATGCACATGTTTTTGACTCAGCGAAATGCAATTAGAAATGAATAGACATCAAACAAAAAAATAATTTCATGCATTTTGCTGTCATTTTATTTCTTTTTTTACTTGACTGACATAATAAATAAAGGTGGTATTTATTTATTGGTGATTATTTTCATTTGAAAACATGCCAGAAATGATTGCAATTTTCAAGGGCAATTCTCTATAGCATTTATGAAGCAAAATTATATTGTAAAAATGAAAGCCTAAAAATGGTTTTCTTTAGTTTAAAATAAAGATGAATCTAGTCAATAACGATTATAAGAGGAAATGGTCTATGTCCGTGTTCACATGTATAGCACGTCCCTACCACTATAATCAGAGATTTATTTTTCCTTCCACGTTATAAAAACACTGAAACCTTTATTTCTATAGTAGTATTATATTGTTTGTGTGTTTCAGGTCAAACCGACACCATGAAGTCCACATGACAATTTCCAGCGGACACCTGAGCAGAGCCACCGATCTTCCGTAACTTGTTTTAAATGCTTCCCAGTGCATGCACCGGTCAACCGTAACCACAGCCTTATTCATTGAAGGGCGGGAAGTAGCGGACGCGCACCAATACACACGCCCACAAGCACGCAAACAACACACACACAAACAACATACACACACACAAACAACACACACACAAACAACACACACACAAACACACTATGTATATATCAGATTCCTGGGAATATGTCCAATAGACATAAATGTGTATTCTAGTGGCGATTTTACAATCTGGCTTATCCAGAATAGCGACTCCTTTGAGCAGGATCTTAATATCTAAAAGGGGAGCGGTGGCCTAGTAGTTCAAGTATGTTCAAGGTGTCTGCCTCTCAATCCAGGGATCATGGGTTCAAGCCCTGATCGGGTCACGAACATGTTTCTTCATAAGACACCAGTACTGGTAGGTTCCAGGAAGCGGACTCGAAAGTGATTAATATAAATCCCAATAACTTATATATGTTTAAACCAAATCTTAAAGTCAAACTCCCCGCTATCCAATTTTTGTGGTGGCGGTCGTGTTATAATTTGACTGATGCATAACATACAAGAATTCAAAGCATTCCGTTCTGATTCTAGAAATACGTAAAGTTTATTGTACGTACACTCATATCTAAAACAAGTCTGAGCTGTTATTGACTGAATATGTCCCCTCTTTTGGATATTTAGAATAAGAAGTTTAAAAAAAATGATATCCTGGTCTAAGTATGCTCACTTTTAGCTTAAACGGTATGCTGGACATATAAATATATTTGTCCCCCCTCGCCCCTCAAATTTTATTGAATCACTTTGTAACTCGATCTATCTACTGGACAAAACTTCTCAAAGTCCAGTATATACATGTATCATATAAAGCCGGATGTGAGCACATGATCAAATGATGTATTTTGTACTTTGTACATGTTTTAAAAAATAAAAAATATAAAAACAATTGTATGTATTAATAAAACATGTAAAAGATGCCACACGACAAGCTAATACAATGTATTAATTAGCCGAACTCATGATATATTGTTGAACAACACGTCTATTATATCTAATATGTAATAAATCAAAAGTTGATTAAAGCTCAGAAATGATAATTGTATGGTAACATGAGTTTTATAAAGTTTAAATACATTTTTGTAATGATTTATGAACAAACAAGATGATTATCACATGAAGAAAGTAGCGCTGAATGTGAAATAATTTGTAATCAAATAAGCAAAATGTAAACAGATAAGTATTTTGACTTCCATAAAAAATATTAAAGCTGTACTAAATGCCAAAAGGTAGCAGAAGCAAAATATTGATTAATTTGTGAATTATTTATTTTTTTGCAAACAATAGCAACACACCAACACTATGAAGCTTTAAAGAAAGAGAAACGAAAGCATTTTTGGTTTAGTGGGCCTTTAAACCCTAAGATAGAATAGAAACTACAAAATATAAAGTTTTAAGTCGTACTTAGTATAAGTTGAACGTGCTCAAAGGATTTTATCTACAAGTTTGTTGACATTGTTACGGAGATACGCATTGACCAACCAGCCGACGTTGATTTTTTATATCCAGCCTTTTTCATCAAACTGATAATTTGAATCACAAGATAATAAATCAGTTTTTACACTTTAATGTTCGAAATAAGATGTCCGATAAGAAGATAAATACATGTTGATGGATATACATCTCAACAAATTTCAAAACTTTTTAATACAAAATGTATTACCTCAAGGACCTGTGTCAAAACGACACTGTAGCAAAATATTAAAAACAAAGTACAGTGTAAGACACATATATACATGTACATAATATAGACAAAAATTAAAGAAAATTAACAAATTCAATATTTGAATTGGGCAATGAGATTATTAGCTATGTATTACCAAGAACTGATTTATAATTTTCTTGCAGAAGATTACTGGATTTAGTTTAAAAAAACTCACTATTCATAAACTTTACAAATTTAACAATATTTGGTGCAAAAAGTAAGAATTTGCTGAATAAAATGAAAAATAATTCATCAAAAAGCTGAACATAAACCACAAAATTTAAGACTTCTACCGAAATTATAAAATCTACCTCTTTCGGTTGGCATTTTATGTATTCATACATCTACATTTGAAAAAAAATATATATATAGAAAACCCCAAACTATTGCTTAATCAGATTAGTTAAATTCCAAAGAATAAACTAAAAGAATAATATAAATTAAGGAGCTCCAGTGAGATCAAAAAGCCTAAATTCATAAATTTTGAAATTTAACACAAATCTAATGAAGCACTTAAATTGAAAAAAAACTGCAAAGGATGAACAAATATATTCTGAATCAATTTGAAAACTGACCATTACAGAAGTTCTTAGCCCGATTTTTGTGGAAAGCGTTACAACGCATTTCATTTTTTGGTCATTTTTGCTCAATAAAAATGATTATTCTCGGAAAATAGGGTGATGGAATAATTTTAAAATTTCCTCACAAGTTATTGCTCCAGACTTGCATCAAATGGCATGCAAATCTTGAGGAAAAAATCCAGTTCCAAAAAAACTAAGTACAGCCCCTTTAAAAGTTCCCTATAAAATATCGAAATTTGTTCTTGACACTAAAAAGAACAATTGTAAAATATCAAAGAGCTAAAGCTTTTGACGACACGATAAAAGTTCATTAAAGCAAAATGCTCAAAATTTAGCTTTCAATTTTGTTCAACCCTTAGACCTCAACTGCTGTATTTGTTTTGTGGATTTGACCTGCTTGAACGTGGAACAGTCTATTCAAAGTTTAAGGGATTTCAATTTAAAAATACGAACATTACGTACAGTAAAGAGCTTGTCTGGTGGTAGGGGCTATAATTACTTTCACTTTTAGCATGAATCATGGATAGTTTCGAACAACTGCATGTAGGTGTTCATTAAGTATGAATGGAAAATGCTAGTCATGCTTGGTTTGGTTGGTGTTTGTAGTTTTAACGGCAGTAAGCCACATTGAAAGCACCTGATCACAGTTCAGCCACCGCAGGGAAGGCTTCCAAGCAGTTTAAGAGTACTAGTTGGCTGTACATGCCAGTGTAGAGGTAAAGTACGAATGACCGTAGAACGGATTTCGTGATCAATCACAATTATAGTGATCTGCGTCTTCCAGGAACCGAACTCGGGTCGCCAGAGTCAAAGTCCAATTTATTATAGCAACAGCTATAAGATTGGGCGTCCGTGGCCGAGTGGCTGAGGTCGTTGACTTCAAACCACTTGCCCCTCACCGCTGTGGGTTCGAATCCCGACAGGGACTGGGATTCTATCATGTAAGGACGCTATCCAGCTAGTTTACAGAACGTTGATGGTTCAGCTTCTATTCAGATACCCGCTCGTGCCTGAAATAATACTAGGAAGGGCACCTGAGTTCTTCCTCCACTAGTATAGCTGGCACGTTGCCATAAGACCTATACTGTGTCCACGGGGGAGGAAGTGTTACACGAAGGATGTAGTTCTTATATAACTTGTTCAGGAGTTCTTGTGATAACTGTCACGGAGTTCGTCGGAAAACATCTGTATATACTACAAAAACACTCGTCAAAAATGGTTATTTTCATCGTTCAAAAATGAGTTTTAGGTGCTAAATTAAACTTTAATGATTAAGCTTGTCTTACATCTTGTATTATGTGTCAATAACTAATTCACAGGCCATTTTTCATCGCCTCTTGCTTCAAATCTAGTAATTTTCAGTAAAATTTCCAAATTATTTGCCAATTCACAAGTATTGACCTGTTTATTTCTGGTCTTCACCCTTGCCATGCATAATTACCTAATTATAATGTAAAATTGCAAACATAAAGCACCGGCTAACAGATTTATACCCGATTTTTCAAATGTCCCGGAGTTCTTGTGATAACTCTGAAGATGTCACAGAGTTCTTATGATAACTTTTGTTATTGCCAGTGTGTTTTTTGCGCTAAATCACGGCACGTTTTAGCGTTTTTTATTATTCAACGAGCTTGTAAATCATTATGAAATGTAGTACGCTCATCCTTTGCGCAAAAAAATAGGATATATAATGTTGGTTTTGAGTGGATTTTAGTTCAAGAGATATTATTTCTTACCCCTGTTTCTTTTTCATAGTATTTTTTTTTCGTTTGACGCAGATTTCGTAGACTGGAAAAAGGATTTATGTACTGGTTTCCCAGCAGTTTCCGGCTCCTAGCAGTATTCTGGCCCTTTATCATTTTCGTTAAGCATCTATGTTACTGCGTCAATCAGAGAAACATTTGTTTTCTATGTAAAATAGCAGTTATAATAGTACAGCGATGAATATGTTTCAAACGTTTTTTTTCTGTTAATTTAAGTTACATTAGAGAACTTGCGACACTTAGAAGCAACACCTGGGGAATTCTAGTTTGAATGCCCATGCACAATAACTGAAATCCCATTCTAGGTAAATCACTACTTTTAAACAATATATTTGCAGACGACACGGAAAAGTTTGGGAAGTTATATCTATTTAAAAAAAACAGGTTAACATTGCTTATTGGTACTGAATTATATTCAAAACAAAGAAGGTCTGCTATGAACTGCTATGAAACGTGATAAAATGCGCTTTGAAATACTCAAATATGGTATATTAAATTTTCATGTATATTTTTCTGTCGATGTTTGATGAGTATTTCCCCTATGTAATCTTAGTGGAGGAAACTCTGCTACTTCTGCTGTAATTGATAACAAAAATATACAGTCAAACTTAGTTCGCCTGAACCTGGAAGGACAGTTCAAATTTGTTCGAGAGATCGGTAGTTAGAGCCAATCGCAGTTGATTTTTTATCATGTATCGTACTTTTTTAAGACATATGTGTGGAAATTATCCGGGTTATATACTTATTTATTATGGTATAAAATGATACAAATTACTTAGCCCTTAGGTAAAGGAAGCATGCCTTTATATTGTTTGCTTAAGAAAGGTGTTTGCTTAAAACATGTGAAACTGAGAACAACGTGTACGTTTTGAGACATTTTTGTTTTGTGGTTTAAGCCATTATACTGCTGAATATCAGTGGCCGCTGGTTCAATTTTTACTGTAGATGATAGCCTACCACCTATTTATCCTTTGCAGACACTTAATACCAACGTTTTATCCACATTTTTGTGCAAAGGATGATCGTACTGCATTTCATAATGATTTACAATCTTATTGAATGATAATAAACGCCAAAACGTGCCGTGATTTAGCGCAAGAAACACACTGGCAATAACAAAAGTTATCATAAGAACTCTGTGACATCTTCAGAGTTATCACAAGAACTCCGGGACATTTGGAAAATCGGGTATAAATCTGTTAGCCGGTGCTTTATGTTTGCAATTTTGCATTATAATTAGGTAATTATGTATGGCAAGGATGAAGACCAGAAATAAACAGGTCAAAACTTGCGAATTGGCAAATAATTTGGAAATTTTACTCAAAACTACCAGATTTGAAGCAAGAGGCGATGAAAAATAGCCTGTGAATTAGTTTTTGACACATTATGCAAGATGTTAGACAAGCTTAATCATTTAAGTTTAATTTAGCACCTAAACTCATTTTTGAACGATGAAAATAACCATTTTTGACGAGTGTTTTTGTAGTATATACAGATGTTTTCCGACGAACTCCGTGACAGTTATCACAAGAACTCCTGAACAAGTTATCATAAGAACTCCATCCTTCGTGTAACACTTCCTCCCCCGTGAATAACAATAGATTTAATCACACATATTCACGTGCGTTCTTTTGTTAACAAATATGTTGTGGTAAAAAACTTATATGATAATTCGAACCGGACAGATCAGGGTTATGTAGAGATCTATGCACGAGAAACGCGTCCTCATCGAATTAATTTACAAAGTAATGCAAAGTACGTTGCCAAAACCCGGTTTGACATAATAATAGAATACAAAGAAACATGTGAAATATTGTAAACAAATGTATTTGTATTTGTTATAAATGTAATTTTTGCCACTTTCAGAGCGTTTCCGCCATCATCGGCGTCTGTGCACATAGGAACTCTGGAACAGGATCGCATATTGCGGCGCATAAATCCGAATCCGTACCGGCTTAAGATATTGTTTGTCCGACCTTTGAATATCTTTTCATATTATGCGAGCGGGTGGTCTTTAATTATCTAATCTCAATTTAATTAAATCTGCTAATTTAAAAATCAGTCAAATTTACGGTATATTGTTTTTTTTTATAATACCGTAAAATTTGACCAGATTTAAAAGAGACAGATTGGGTTCAATCGATTATATATTTTTGAGGCCATATACTCGGATAATACTAAAAGATATTAAGGTGTAGCAGAAACGTTCTTAAAAACCGTTACACGATCGAAAATATGCGCCGCAATCTGCGGTCCCGTTTTCGAGTTCCTATGTTTCTGCATATACAAACTTTGTATCAAAGGCAGCAATGTGTCTTCGACCGGGCTAGTTGAAACATTTTCAACAACAACAAAAAGGAGACTTTTTAACCTGTCTCTTTCACTCGCTCAAAGTATTTTATGAAACTGGGAAACAAGTCCAAAATTATCTGATATAATCTTCGTATAAATATATGGATAGACTAATAGTTTAAAAACAGTAATTTTCCTTCTTATGTAAAAGCACGTGAATTTCAGCGCACGAGTAATGTTACACGTGTAATGAATATCTTTTATTGACTACGCAGTGGAAGTTCATTTTCGGTTCAGTTACTGTCGCATTTCGCTGACCTGTTTCTACGGACTTGAGGTGTCGGGTGGATATATGGGGGTACCTGGGGGCAATTTTAAATGTACGCACATATTATATGCAGGAGGTCAAAGGGGGCTCATAGCCCCCCCCCCCCCTAGCAGGGTAGAACCCTGGAGAGGGTTCTAGAGCTCCACGGATTAAGTTATTTAAAGATGATTCAATTTTACAATTTTGCGTCCATATAATATCATAAAAATATGGTTAAACGGTCTTTTTAATGAGTAATTTCACTGCATAAAAATATAATCATTTGCAGACGCTCAGATGTTTAGTAAGTAACCATGGTTTGGAAAGGTCAATCTTTCAGTTGACAGGTTGGTCTTTGTCTACTGATTATGACAAATTTTACAAATTTAAGAAATTTCGTTTCGACATATTGTCTTAAATAATGTTTTTGTGATATTTATGAGATGTTGAAATTTTTAAAATGTTTACATTATTATTATTTTTTCATTCATAAAATTTAAAAAAGAAGATACCAAATTTCATGGACAAATCTGCCATTTTGGATCATAATCAAAATATTCAAAAGTACGTCGAGCATATCTATTCAAAGGCACGTTATGCCTCAGAAATGAATAAATGTCTTTTTCTTCGGAAAGGGCAAACATTTCTTTTATAATATTGTAATAAATATATCAATAAGACGCTATATAATACGTTGTTTTTTTTAAATCATATTTCAACATTATAATAATATTATATGAAACTGTTTTTTTGCTTAATAACGACTATATATATGTTAATCTTACTGTTGTAATTATATTTTGTGTAAATAGTGTTACATACGAACGTTACGGAGTCATCCTAGAGCCAATCTCAATGGACTATTATACAATTAAAGAAAATTGATTGCAAAGCCTTTTTAGGAGAAATAAAATCTGAGCTAGGATTTTCAATTCTAATCATTTATTTTTCAAAAGTTCTTATAAATCTGTTACAGTTATAAAAAAAACTCATTGGCTTTACACCTGAGTGTTCTTTTTGCTACTTTTGCCACAGTTATAGAATTAGTTGATTTGTATTTTGTATGGAAGTAAAGATACTACTTTGTTAACATTTTTCTGCTCTTATCAGAAATGTTTCATATTCAGAGCTATTTTCTTCGGAGATAAGAATTTCACATGTTCTTAATTCATTAATGTGATAACATTGGCCTACATTTTATTTTGACTGAACTGTAGGAAAGTGTAAGCGATTCTTACGGAGAAATTATTCTTACGACACCGTTTGAAATTTTGTGAAAAGAGGAATGACAAGAATTTCATGTAAATAAATGGCAAAATACTCACTTTTGAAATGAAAAATGCCACACTGGCGGCCCGGTTGTCTTCGTGGATCAGTTTATGAGAAAGGTAAAAATTAATTGCATGCATCTTGTCAGGTGTTATCATTAAAATACTATATTTTGACCTGCCAATTTTCAAAATTGAAAGATTTTACGAAAGATTATTTTCAATGAAAACAAAGGTCATGAATTTAGAACGGGATTTCGGTATACAGTACTATTAATGAAGTGACAATCTGTCAAAGTGTGGTTTTTAAGTTTGATGAGAGTTCACAATTGAAAAATTAATTTGTTATTATGAAATGAGCAGATGAGGGGAAGTCATTGAGCAAACATATTTTTCAGGTCAAAACTCAAATTTATACCTTTAAAGATATGTCTATCCATCTATCTATCTTCCATTAATGTCAAACCACTTGCAGGGATGTAGACATGTCTCACGTCCAAATCACAACAAAGTTTAAAAAAAAAGATGTTTAGTTACAGGATAAAAGAAGAATATTAAATTTAAAACATTAAAAACAGGCGGCTGGAAAACCAGGGTGAAACATGTTCAATGCAAGATGCAAGCTATGGCTGCACTTAACTTTTCAGGGTAGTCGGAAAGGGCAACTGTAGGGGGTAGGTGGTTTCATTGGTATACCGCACTAGAAAAGAAGGATAATTTTAATAGCCTTAAGTAGCTGTGAATAACAAATTACACAGGAGATTGCCATGTGTGATGTTCAGGAGAGGGTGTCACATATTCTTCTATAGGGATAGCAAGTTAGCAACCTGACCATGGTGAATCTTATAGAAAAGGGATAACCTAGCATCTATACGTCTGAGTTCCAGTTTTTGAAGCTTAAATGAATGAAGTATGTCCGTGACGCTAGAGGTCTGACCATAATTTAGCTTGATCCATCGGGCTGCTCTTCTTTGGACATTTTCAATTTGTATTTTGGTGTGGAGAGACCATACTTCGGAACCATATTCAAGCTGGGGTCTGACTGACATATGGTAAGCAATGGACTTAATGGATTGGGATTTAACCTTCATATGTTTCTGCATAGATGATCGTGTAGGAATCCTTAGGTTTGGTTTGCTTTCTTGGATGTCCTAGATTTATGTGGGCATTCCATGGATTCAGAGTCAACTCGTCCTCTGGTCAACTCGTCCTCTGGTCAACTCGTCACCTTTTTGGTCAACTCGTCCCTTGGACAACTCGTCCCCTAGTCAACTCGTCCCCTATATTTTATTATTATCTGTTTTTCATATATTTCATAAATTATTATAGACTGTTAAAATAATATATTATAAAATTACTGAATTGGACATATTTTGACGCTTTTTGTATGCGAATATTTGGAGCTTTTTTTCTAATAATAAGTATATATATGCATAATTCTGATTAAATTACATACAGAAAAAAAAACACGAATACGATCAATAGCAATACCATTTAATGTATAAACATGTTTCATATGTAATGATAAAATATAATTTATACATTCAATATATTGACTTGTATCATACAAGAAATTCTGGAACTCAGTTTTTTCAGCTCCTCTTTGAGATCAATTTAAAGATTTATTTATGGAAATTTAAAATTAATCTTTACTAGTTATTAGATGGCAATTAAATATTTGGTAATTACTTTATGTTTTCAATCATGTTTCCATTCAATCAGTTAATATCCACTGCAAATATTATTGTACGGAAATTGTCACATACGCCGTTCACATGCAGTATATAATCCAACAATATGGAATTCTAAGAAATGATCAATATGCACTTTAAAAAATAATCCAATGTTGATATAACGTACAACGCAAATGGGATTTTAAGAATAAATCTTATTTTTTTTTTTAATGCGTTTATTTAAGGTCGCCGCCGGAAAGCCCATATGGGCGACCGTACACTCAAGTCGGATCATTCTAGAGCGTCCCGCCGAGATTTTTTTCCAGCTTTATTGGTGGAGGAAGACCCCAGGTGCCCCTCCGGGCATTATTTCAGGCACGAGCGGGCACCTGGGTAGAACCACCGACCTTCCGTAAGCCAGCTGGATGGCTTCCTCACATGAAAGATTTCGACCCGAGTGAGGATCGAACCTACAGTGGTGAGGGACCTGTGATCTCAAATCAGCGACTTTAACCAATCTTATATTTATCAGGGCAAATTTTATATTGACAATTTTACAACAAATAATTATCATGTTTTTAATTAACACGATCCTTCTATAATGAGATCAATACGCACCGACATAAAGTTTTTAGCACTTCTAATTCCTGTTAATCTGTCGTCAGTCTTTAATCCATTTAGGGAGGCGGTAAAAATCAAAGAGTTGGACCTAATTTTAGTTTTAATTATCATTTAAAACTCCGATTTATTAAACATTAATTGAATGTTTGCAAACTTACCTGTCTTTGTAGTTTAACATCAAAGCTATGCACGTGCGCAAAAGATCATTAAAATTTGACGTAAAAAGACGTTATTTTATTAATATTTCGATATCAATCAAATTCATTATTAATTTTACATAAAAGAACTATTTAAAGACATTGATTTAAAACATATAATAGTGACGAATCGATCGAAATTAGGGGACGAGTTGACCATATTAGGGACGAGTTGACTCTTTGAGGACGAGTTGACCAAAAGTAGGGGACGAGTTGACCAAAAAGGTGACAAGTTGACCAGAGGACAAGTTGACCGGATTGCATTCCATGTAAGGTGGGATAGGATGTTTCCTTTTTGTGACTTGAATAACTTGACACTTGGAGGGGTTAGATTCCATATCCTACTTCAACTCCCACTTTTCTAACCAATTTAGGTCATTTTGGAGGGTGACTGATTGGTTTGCAGATGTCAGGTTAATGTATATTGCAGTATCGTTTTCAAACAAGCAAAAAAAAATTTATGTTTTGTGGGAGGTCATTAACATGTATACAGGCAAGAAACAGGAGGGGTCATAGAACAGTACTGAGCCTTGGGGGACACCTGAGGATACTGGGATGGGGTTTGAGCTGCTACCATTAAGCACAACAGACTGCAGCCTGTTATATAGAAAACTTTTGACCCATTCTAAAGTTTGACCTCTGATTCCATAGTCATGTATTTTCAGCTGTACTTTCTCGTGACTGACCTTATTGAAAGCCTTACTGAAATCTAAAAAAATCAGATCTACATGTTTTTTCTCATATGAGGAGACCAGGTCATTTACCAACATAACAAATTGCTTAACACAACCTTTTTTCCCTGAAACCATGTTGGAGGTGGTAAAGGATGTTATGGTTGGTGAAGTGTTTAACAATGGAAGAGGAAACTAAGTGTTTCATAACCTTACACAAAACACATGTTATGGAAATTGGCCTGTAATTGACCTATTGCCTTTCTTGAAGATCATACAGGATATTGCTTACCGATTATGACTAGTTGGCAAGATATGTGCTATTCAACAGTTATGATTTAAGAAATAATATATCCCAAACAGTGATTTTATAGCTCAATAACATTGCTGTTTGGAGTTCGGATGCGTGGAATTATATCACGAGGACGTAGCCCGAGTGATATAATGATGCGCATCTGAATGACAAATAGTTATGTTTTTAAGCAATAAAGTCACCGATCTATTAATCATGGGGATTTGGCCTTGTAGTCGGTAAAACTTAGTCAAAATGACCCTCAGGATTTCAAGGCTAGTGAACACCCTGCCTGTCTTTGTAAACATTACACTAACTATTTCAATGGCAATCACCCAGTAGGCACACTAGTAAACATGGTTTGACTTTCATAGTTTAACCAAAATTTAGGTTTTAACGTTTCATCAAACTTTAATTCTAAAACTCCTTGATTATTTTAATGATAAAATTGTTGAAATATACATGTAGTTCTAAAATATTAAATATCCTGGCTTTAATAAGTAGTTTGAGCATAACCTGCATTTGCCCTTGTCACTGACTAGGAGGTGCTACTTTAATATTTACCAATTTAATTGCATTAGTCTGTTACATACTGACTTTCATTGCAATGGCCTCTGTAGTTGACTAAAAAAGAAGTTATTAATTCACATAATTTTTGTCACATGATCATGACATTTTGTTTGCTATTTCCCCAAGAATAAAATCCAACAAATTTGAACAGTTAACTTAGTAATGATGGTATATAGATGTATCTGAAAAAAGGTCCTCTCAAATTTTTTTTATTGTAGAATAGATCCATTTCCCGAAGAGATTGACATTTTTTTGTAGTTTTTGAAATGGTATTGTCATTATATATTATGGTCTGTATTCTTTGTTCTTAAATGTTTGCCTTCCTTGTTTCCCCACTCAATTTCCCCTCTGTTAGTATGGACATTGTTACAATTTGTACTCCAGTTGTTCAAGAAGTGTAAATGGAATGAATGATCTTTTTAACTTACTTTTTTGCATATTTATTATCTTTAATTAAATGCATTGTTTCAATTATAGATCCTATAGAGTATCGTCCAGCTACTAATGGATATCCAGGGCCAGCGCATGAAGACAACTGTGAGTATATCAAATGCATATTACCACTGTTTTATATAAGATATATACAATATCACATAGAGACCTGTAAACAACAACTGGGGACCTATTTTAAAAGCAGCACACCACTAGATTCTTTAAATTTAAATAAAAGTTGTTGTGATTATTAAAAACTTTGTCAGGTGTTCACATAAAGTGATTGTGAATTTTATATAAATTTAAGGCAGTAATTATGCACCTAGAGAAATTGCCCTGTGAAATTACAAAATCTGTGGAAACAGCCCTTGCTTTCATTAGTAACACACTGTGACAGTACAAATAAAGTGATATAACTTATGAGTAAATGTTTTGCAGATATCATTCATGTCACTGTGTCTCTTAAATTCACTTGGATAATAATTAATGCATTTCCTGTACTTTAACTCTATATTGACTTTTATTGAAGTTTGATTTTTGAAAATATATATGCTCGTCCTGGTTGTGAGCAGCTTTAAAGAATTTCTCGATTGTTTCAAAAATAAGTGACTTATGGTTTAACCTATGAAGAAACTCATTCTCCAAAATAGAGGAAATAAAAGTAAATCTGAAATATTGTTTGTGGTAAAATTTAGACATGTTGATGAAATTGAAAAAATGAAAGTTATTCCTTTAAAAAAATGTGTACAAATGATTATATATATATAAACTATTATTATTACATATTATTGAAAGCCTTATTTTAAAATGTCACAAGCTGAATTTGGATAAAAAGATACATATGTATCTTCATATTGATTGAATTTTACGGTAATAAATAATGATATAGTACATTTGTATACTTTGTGTGTACTATGATTGTATGCATCCAAAATGCATACAGACTTGTATTTGTCAAGTACAACTTAGTACATTATATACATAATAGTAACTAAGTTAACAATGGAAGTAATATATTGTATTATTTTTCAAAATGAAAGTAACATTATCTTCCAGCCTTCAGCTACATGTACTCATGACTGTTTAATTTATTAGTTTCGTAACTCAATCCCAGTACTACATTAATTATATTCTATGATTAAAACCACAGTGTGACCTTGAGGCAGTTCGCAAGAAACATCAAGTGTTTATAGTACATGTAGACTATAATTGTATGAACATAGCATATAAAGTGTTCCACCATTTCCTTATAAAAACAAAATCTTAATGTACATGTATGCCTGTTTATCATGGTGGCAAAATACATTATGCATACCCTCTAATTTATGATTCAGCCTTTAGTTCAATTTTTAACAACAGTAACTTTTGTTCTGATAGAGACACTGCTAAGATTTTTCTATTGTCCAAAATTACATTTTAAAGTTCATGAATTTCAAAGAAAATTGTATGATTTATACAATAAAAATTCAAGTCTGCATACTAGGAGTCTGATTTTTAATTGTCAATAATTACAATTTCAGTTCGAGATGAAACAAGGGGAACGACTCTGGTTGATTTGCGTAAGATTGAAGGGTCTGGATTAGGTCTCATTCTTGCAGGTATTGTAAATATGTCTTTTAAACTACTTAAATATTATCGGTAATTGTCTTTTTGAGAATGCTCATCTGTTCTGTTTGACAAAGTTCCTGGTCTCCATACTGTTGACTGCTTGATATTTACTGTTATATTCCCCGAACTCAGACCAGATCATTTTGATTTGACTACCTTTTCACAAACTTATTTTGGAAAAGTATATTTTGAAGGTTTCAAATGAATCTTACCGTCATCTTAAATGAAAAGATGTGTGTGTAATGTGTTAATTGAAAAAATGCTTAAAAAATTGAAATCTGGAATCCATTGAACTCAAATCAGGAAACTCTAATTTCAAACTCACAAACTCAGCAAATAAATGATAAATTGTTTAAATCTATGTTGACATGTAAAAATGATGTTCTACATGGGAGAAAGTTTTCAGGACTATTCCTGAATTTCAGGATTTTCAGTCTCCTGAAAGTCTTCTTTTTACTATGTAAAACTATAGAAAAACTGCTAAATTCAGGATTTTCAGGATTTTAAAATTTCCAACTTTCACCCGTATGTTCTAAGAGTGAACGGTTTTGTCTTCATAGGAAAATCAGAAAATTGTCATATCACTTGTACAGTGCCGAGCTTGATTGAAAGTCTAGTCGAATGGAAATTGTTTTCTGTGTCACAAAAAATATGAAAGGAGAAATTTAATCAATGACTGTAAATTCACACTTGCCCTGCCTATAATATCTTAATGGACTTGTCCATCATTATATCGGGACAAAACCATTCACTATTTATAGGGAAAATTGCAAAAGGATATATTGACTCAAAAGCGAACAGTGCAGACACTGGTTAGACCATCCATGCCAGCTGATCCTGGTCTTCACTATTCACATGGGTAAATACTGAATCTGATAGCATCATAAATGTATTAACTGTTTTACCTAGTTCTGTGTCACTTTCGATTTTTTACAGGAGGCGTAGACAAACATGTTCGTCCACATATATCCAACTTGAGGCCTGGTGGTGTAGCTCACAGGTAAGAATAAAAACATGTTATAGAAGACCTTTTCTGAGACTAATGCTGTAAAATTTGAAGTATTTTTTTATGACCACAATTTCATTAATGACCCTATTAAAGCCCCATTTTTCTAAAAAGCAGCTTGAGATATGTTTGGGAGTGTAATTAAGTTTGTGTCCCAAAATTCGATTTAGAAAATTAAAGATATTTGCATCATAACAGACCTACAAATGACAACCTACAAATGACAGAGTGACTATCTATGAAAATATTTTCAATGTAAAAAAAATCAAGTTTTCTAACTTGAACTCTATTAAATTTTTGTTTATTAAAAAAATAATCATATATAATTTTTGGTATACAAATGTAAACCATATTTAAATTTCTTAGTTAAAGGCCCCCATTCCCTGTTATGTATTTTCAACAAGTTTTCTTTTAAATGGTTTGTTTAGAATGACACATCACTTTATCATTATGTAAAAAATCTATCTATATTGTCATTGTGTAATGAATCAGAACTGTTATAAAGTAAAAAAAAAAAGTATTTCCCCTTGGTTGTTACATATATTCTGTGTAGCACTGCAAACTATATTTTAGATCTGACCTGTTACAAGTGGGTGATATCCTGTTGTCAGTGAATGGAATTAAAACAGGATATATGAAACATGATGAGATTGTCAATCTTCTAAAGAATGCTGATGAAAGTGTGAGGCTGGAAGTCGAGTATGAACTACCAGAGTTAGGTAAGTCTGGGACTTTTTTTTCCCCAAGGTAAAGGAATGGGCCCGTCTTAAAATTTGGGTAAAAATAACATGGTGTTGTTGTAAATAGGGAGAGAAACAAGTTGATGTTAATTGCATTTTTGGGGTACTTAATGCATTATTGTGAAGAATCTTCCATGTGGTAGATGCCTGTATATGGCTCCTGTTATAGAAGAAAAAGTCTTGGCTAAGTCAACAAAATAACTTCCTATTGTATTTGCTTTTAAGACTTTTTCTTTGACAAAAAAATGAAAAAAAAACGTGCTATTTGTCTTGTTTCCTTGTTAATTAAAAAGAATTTTGATATATTAAATGGCCCAGTATATAGCATTGTATATTGGAATGTTAGAAACCACCGACTGTGATGACTTGGTAACAGAAAAAAAGTTCCTTAAAATACTGTATTTTTTATCATGGCATCTTCTGAAGAAATCTAGATTGTAAGGTTTATGATACTAGGTATGTGGATAGAGGGTCATATTTTTTTCATCAATTCAATATTTTATTGAGCATATGAACATATTTAAATGTTCTTTACCCACATATATAAACATGTAAGGCAGTGACATTTAATATTTTTACAATGAGAAGAGCATGATTATGTTATAACAATGAACTATATAAATAAAATCACATGTATATCACTAATGACAGCATAAATGCTGGAGTAAAACATATAAATAAACATTAGTCATATGAAAACTAAAGATTTGTACAAATTTGAACCACAAGTTAAAATATACAAACATTTGTAAACAAACATTATTCTGTACCAGTAAAAGTTGGCCTACCAATAATGCATCTGTCTGTTTGTCATTTTGTCAGCAACATTTTTTTGTGTTATATTTCAGTCCCAGCAGATGCATTTTCTGTATGTTGTAAGCAGCATTCAATAGCTGTACATCCAGACAATGCTAGTTTTGGTTTTACTCTGAGAGGCGGTATGTGCCAGAACAGACTCAAGTCTCGTCCATTGACTATTACACAAGTCCGACCTGGTGGTCCAGCTGATAGGTAAGTTGACAATATTTTACAGTAAATTGATCAGATTGGATGAATACATCAGTATTTATTAGTGATAAGTATGGTTGGTAGTTTTCACTCAGAATCATGGCAGAAAGCTGCAATGAATTTACCAGAGCACAGTTAGTCAGCACATCGTTCCTGGACAGGCTGTCAAGTAGTTTACCATACTAGTTGCCTGCACTTTTACAAGGAATTGATAAGTTCTGTATATGCCCGAGCAGAGGTACAGTGTGAATGACAGTAGAAAGGAATTCATGATCAGTCACAACAAAAGTGACCTGCACTGTCTGAGAATCGAACCAGGATAGCCCAGTTCATAGTGCATCGCTCTACCTATTGATGTAGTTGGACGGCTTTGGAGACCATATAAGAGCTCAAGAAAGTTTATAATTGGTTGTTTACCAGCATATATAATACATAAGTAAATTTTCACTTACAAAAAAATATGGGTTTTTTTATGCCCCCACAATGTGGGAGCATATAGGGTTGCACTTGTCCGTCCGTCCGTCCGCACTCACAGGAGAGTAATTATGTGGCTAGAGGGACAATAGGTAACTTTCTTTCTCTTTGATGTCATTCATTCCGTAATGCTTTTATGTGGCTATTTTCTTTTGTGTGGCTAAAAAGAACAATAGAGAGAACAATAGAGTAGCCACATTATTACTCTCCTAATAGAAAGTCCGTCAGTCCGTCCGTACGTCCCGAAATCTTGTGAACGCAACTCCTCTTAAACCTGATGGCAGATTTTGCTTAAACTTCCAGGGATGAAGAACCTGAATGTGTAATTGGTAGTAAAGGAAGGAATATTTGCTGCGACCAAATTTAACAGAATTATGGCACTTTGTTGATTTTTTCACTATATACAATGTAGAAATTTTGTGAACGCAACTCCTCTTAAACTGATGGCAGATTTTGCTTAAACTTACAGGGATGAACAACCTTAAAGTGTAGATGGTAGTAAAGGAAGGAATTTTCGCTGCGACCAAATTTTACAGAATCATGGCCCTTTGTTGATTTTTTCACTATATACTATGTAGAAATTTTGTGAATGCAAGTCCTCTTAAACCGGATGGCAGATTTTGCTTAAACTTACAGGGATGAACAACCTTAATGTGTAGATGGCAGTAAAGGAAGGAATTTTTGCTGCAACCAAATTTAACAGAATTATGGCCCTTTGTTGATTTTTTCATTATATACATGTACTATGTAGAAATTTTGTGAACGCAACTCCTCTTAAACCGGATGGCAGATTTTGCTTAAACTTCCAGGGATTAACAACCTTAATGTGTAGATGGTAGGAAAGGAAGGAATTTTTGCTGCGACCAAATTTAACAGAATTATGGCCCTTTGTTGATTTTTAGTTTTCAACTTGTGGCACATGTAGTCCAAAAAATATTTGACCTAGAGTCATAAGATTGACAGAACAGTGGCGTGTGGGGGCATCTGTGTCCTATGGACACATTTCTAGTTTAATTAAAACATCTACCCCTGTTTATGTAGTTTACAAAGAGACAAACAACTCGAGTAGTGCTTTTTAATTCTCTAAATCAAAGTCATCTGTGGACAAAGATAGTATCATTAATACTACTGTCTGATGATTAGCAGTAGCTGACAGATTGTTCTGGAAATGTTTAGAGCAATAATATTTAACATGAAATTAAATAATAATTATGATAATAATAAAATCCCAGCCAAACTGAATAGTCAGATCAAAAGGATTTGATTGTAAACCATTTTAACAGTGATTACTTGAAATGTGTAATAATCTAAAATTTTTGCTATCTGTTTTTTCAGGGAAGGTTCCTTGAAGGTCGGAGATCGTATACTGGCAGTGAATGATTTTAGTATAGTGACCTTGACCCTTACAGAAATGAATATGCTGTTGACTCAGTGCAATGAAGAGACATTATTTACTATAGAATATGATGTCTCTGTGATTGGTAAATGATACAATTTTAGTTTTCTTGTTATAAAGTACTAGATTAAATACATGAAGATTTTAAAGTTTGCAAATCTGAAGTATATTAATATACAGTAAAAACAATTCAGGGGACTGCCAAATTTATATGAGCAGCGTCACGACGAAACCATCATAATGGGTTTGCGACTAGCATGGATCCAGACCAGCCTGCGCATCCGCGCAGTCTGATCAGGATCCATGCTGTTCGCTTACCAACCCTATTACAAGTAGAGAAACTGATAGCGAACAGCATGAATCCTGATCAGACTGTGCGAATGCGCAGGCTGGTCTGGATCCATGCTGGTCGCAAATGCATAACGTTGGTTTTGTCGTGACGCGGCTTATATCTTTATATCTGAGAGGCAGCCATTAAAAAAGGCATTTAGAAAAGAGTTGGGACTGCCATTGCAGCATCATTATAAAAGATAATGTTATAAGTGGAGTTAACAGTTCTGTAGTTCATGTAGGTTACAGGATCTATTTTTGGCAAATGTCAACGAGCATTAAGTTTTGTTTGCATTCAAAATTTTATGCCACAAAAATATACTTTTTATTTGTAAAAAAATACAGAAATTTGCAAATCAAATTTTTTTTAGAAAATAATGATTCTCATTTACCAAAAATGACAATCAATTTTCTTGAACAAGAAATCCACTCATTGCTTAGTACTGGTTGGTTTATGGAAGGAATTTGAAAGTGTGTCTATAAGTTTATAGCTTTCTGCGCAATCAAAGTAAAATAAATTCTATATTAACACTTTCATTGAAACAGATGCTGTACAGAAGGCTAGTGGACCGTTATTAATTGAGATAGACAAGACTCCTGGTGCAGCACTGGGTATAACACTGTCTCATGGTCGACATAAAGGCAAACATTGTGTCTGTATAGACAGTATACGACCTATGAGCATGGCTGACAGGTATCCTCTTGTTGTTGTTGTTGTTAATATAAAGTTTATTAGGATCAAATGATTTTGTGATTTTGGAGAATGATTAAAATTTTGTTTTGTTTGGTCAACTGTAACTTTTTCAAAAATACCTAAATTATATAAGCAAGTGTGTTCAATTTGGTAGACTACATACTTACAGTGGAGTTAAAATTAAGTACAAGACCCCGAAGTGAAATAAATTTTCAAGAAAAGTTCACTTCTGATAGTGAATACTGAAAATGGGGGTTTTAACAAATACAAATGTATCAATTAAGATAAGGTGTTACTGTGAAACCAAAAGATCAAAGCAGCTCATAAAAAAACTGAATTGATCTGTGTTCATTAATATACTATGTTTCAGCTTTAATCAAGCCTACATCAAGTTTAGATTTTAATGAATTTTTAAGTCCATCGTTTGAAGGCAAAGCCAAAATAGAAATTTGAATACATTTGTAATATTTCAGATGTGGAGCGCTACACGTTGGTGATCTAATCTTGTCAATAGATGGCGCTTCTGTTGAGCACATGACTGTTGCCGAGGCGATGCAGTTGTTAAAATCGTCTCATGGCGACCAAATTAAAATGGAGATTCTACCATCGAGATTAGTGGATCAGAAAATGTCGACGGACACGATTTTCTTAAATGCAGGTGCGTAATTTTATAAAAATTTTCTCATGATTTTTATCAATGTTAAATTTCTTAAATTTCAATGCATGATAAAATCAATATGTCTGCTTATACACAACATCAGAGTAAATGTTGTTACTTTATAAAGCTGTTGTCGGTACTCTGTAAACTATTTCTATTAAAAAGCATGATATTTATAACTTTCTCTGTTCTGTACTTTTTCCATTATTCCACGGAAAATTCACATGCATGTTTTGTAATTTCTTTAAAAAGAATAATTTTTTTGTTTGTTTGAGGTTCTACATGGATAAAGGTTTCCTATTTATTTATATGGAGACTGCTATTTGTATTTATCGCGTTCAGTTAAAAGTTTAATTTCAAAAGTAAAGTTTGTTATTCCTATATAGGATTTTATATAGCAAGTTCAGTTAAGCTTACAATTTTATCTTGCTGATACTATTTTATTACAAGTTATTTATATGTATGCAAATGAAAATGCTTGTAAAATAATTATCTCATATATAATTGTAGATATTATATAAAGACTGTACTGCCAAGAATCATACAAAATAATGGTTCCTTGCACTAAAAATGAGGGATTTTTTTCTTTTGAAAAAACAACAACAAAAAATGAAACCAAAAAAACCATCTTTTATTTGAAATAAACTCTCAGGTATCTATATAATCAGAAATTATCATCTACATATCTAAGGGAGATAATCATCAGTATCTGAGGGAATAATTACCTAGGTCTAGATATCTAAGGATGATTAAAGGGAGATAATCACCCAGGTAAAAAAAACTAAAAAGGGGGGTAATCTTGAGGTATCTAAGGGAAATAATTGCTCATGTTTCTAAGGTGGGTCATCTTTAAGGTATCTTAGAGAGTTTATCAATCAGATATCAAGTACTAGATATTGTTTGAAACATCACTTCACAGATATGCCTGATAAGATACAAAATACATCCTATCCCATTATATTATGTTGCATGTTTTGCCTGTTTACCATCCTTCTAGGCTTCCAGAAGAACAGCATATTACCTTCTATATCCTCTCCCGTCCTTAACAACCCCTCCCTCTTCAACGGTATTGGGTCGTGTAAGAGTTACAGTTCCATCGGATTCTCCGGACGCTTGTCTACAGATATGCTCAATAAAAGGAGAAAATCGTGGATGAAGTCGGAAAAGAGAGTCGGATCTTGTGGTACATATTGTGCCGTTTGGTTCTTTTATTCAGCATTTGGGTTTTTATTCAGCATTTCGGTTCTTTATTTGTTTTCAAATTTGATGATCTTTTATCATTCTTGCAATGTGAAATTTACATTGTAAGTTAAACCAATACTTAAAATTAGCAGCAGTGAATAAAAATCATGTAAAACATGTAATAAAAGTACATGATTTAAAACAGTTGATTTAGTTTATGTTTTGTTGATTTTTGTTTTGAATGACAAATTGTCAGAAAAACATGCTTCAGTTCTCTCCACATACTAGACTAGTATGACAATATTAAAACAAACTATCCAGCAGTCTTGCTGTAACAAAATTTAAAATTTATTATAAAATTGATCATCAATATCTGTTTGTTTATTCTGTTATTTGACAATGACTGTTGCCTCTTTAATGGTGAATTGTTTTGGGGGAAATAGATCATTTGATAGTCTACAAACAATCAGACCAGTGAGAATCATTATGAATAATGGAATATGGAATATAACCTGACTGAGAGTAAAAGAATCAAATGGTGTAGTGTAGTATTGACCTGGAATAGGAATTTTGTTAAGTCCTAAACTATATATTAAAGCTTTTTTTCAGGCAGTTGGCAAGTTCAGCAATTATTTTTGTACCAATATATTCATATGAAATTTTCACCTTTTTGTAATTCAATTTTACACTGATTTTGCTGTCACAGTAATGTTCACAGTTTATTCAATCACAAAGCTGTCTCTGTCGTTGCATGGTCACACTTTTTTACTTCTATATATTTTATATTTGAAATTCAGTTTATTAAATCATACAGTAATTTTATTTGGTTTTTAAATTGCTAAATGATATGTTTTATTCATGCAAAAGTTAATCCTTAACCTTCTGGAAATAAAAGTGATAAGCCTTTGCCACCAGTATAGAGCCAGGCCAGTCTGCTTTTCCCTGCAATTTGACCAGGCTCTTTCCTGTTGGTAGCTCAAGTTTTGTATTCCAATATTGAAATTCCATCATACTTTGAACGGACTGATTCATGTTAAAGTCCAGGCATGTCTGTAACACAAATTCAGCAGTGTTAAGTGTAAAGTATTTTCATTTATGTCAAAAAGAATGAACAGCAGCTGGCATGCTGGGAATTGAACCTTTGAAGACTGTAGGTAAAGAAATGAATATTCAGTCAGCTGTCATAGAAAAAAGAAGACCAATTGAACTGAAGCCTTTAGGCTTAAGAAACATTCATTGTTTCAAAAGTGTACTGTAAATATAATCAAATATAATATTTTGATAAATATACAAAAAGTAGGTAATGTGTAATGATGTTATTATCCCCCGCCGATGGAATCGGGAGGGGGATATAGTTTTGGCGTTGTCCGTCCGTCCTTCCGTCCTTCCGTCCGTCCATCCGTCCGTCCGAATTTCGTTTCCGGAGTAGTTCTCTGCAACTAATGGCTGGAATTCAACGAAACTTTATGGGAATGTTGATCAGCATGTGAAGCTGTGCACCTGGGTATTTTCGTCTGGATATTTTTAGTATTTTTAGAGTTATTGCCCTTGACTTAGTAAAACGTCCGAATTTCGTTTCCGGAGTAGTTCTCTGCAACTAATGGCTGGAATTCAACGAAACTTTATGGGAATGTTCATCAGCATGTGAAGTTGTGCACCTGGGTATTTTCTTCTGGATATTTTTAGTATTTTTAGAGTTATTGCCCTTGACTTAGTAAAATTTTGTAATTTTCAACTTGTGTCGCATGTAACTCAAAAAGTATTTGACCTAGAGTCATGAAACTTTACAGGAATGTTGATCAGTATGTGTAGTTGTGTACCTGGGTATTTTCATCTGGATATTTTTAGCATTTTTAGAGTTATTGCCCTTGACTTAGTAAAATTTTGTAATTTTCAACTTGTGTCGCATGTAACTCAAAAAGTGTTTGACCTAGAGTCATGAAACTTTACAGGAATGTTGATCAGTATGTGTAGTTGTGCACCTGGGTATTTTCGTCCGGATATTTTTACTATTTTTAGAGTTATTGCCCTTGACTTAGTAAAATTTTGCAATTTTCAACTTGTGTCACATGTAACTCAAAAAGTATTTGACCTAAAGTCATGATACTTTACAGGAATGTTGATCAGCATGTGTAGTTGTGCACCTGGGTATTTTCGTCTGGATTTATTTAGTATTTTTAGAGTTATTGCCCTTGACTTAGAAAATGTTTGCAATTTTCAACATGTGTCGCATGTAACTCAAAAAGGATTTGACATAGAGTCATTTAACCTTATTGGAAAGTTGCTCAGCATATTTAGTTTGTTCCTGGGTTTCGCTTGTGGATTTATCCAGTATTTGTAGAGTTATTTCCCTTGACTTAGTAAAAACTGTTTCATTATGTTGTTATTTGATCCTTGAGTGCTTGAGTTAGAATCAACCAACTTTACAGGAATAATGATCAACATCACTAAATTACGAATAATGAAGTCTGGAGGTTAAGAGGTTTTTACATCTAGGTGAGCTATTGTGATCCCCCACCGTCCGTCGTCATGCGTCGTCAGCAATTTCTTTAAACAACATCTCCTCAGAAACAAATGACTGCACAGCAACCAAACTTTACAGGAATGATCCTAGGGTGGTCCCCTGCCAAAGTTGATCAAATGGTTCTGGTCTGTTGCATAGCCTTATGTCTTCAGTTGTTGTGTTAATAATAACCAGTACTCGGCGGGGGATATAAATTCAACGAATTTGCTTGTTTGATCAAATATTTGTAGAATTATCCTTCACCACCTAAATTATCTTGAATGGACTTGTCCATCTTTCAATCTGATCAACACCATTCATCATCTGAAGGGGAAATTTGGAAATATGTACTAAATAGCAAACATTGCAGATCATAATCGGATGACTTGGATGTCTTGGCTGAACGTGGTCTGCATTGGTCACATGTGTATCTACTAGCCATTAGCTGGCTAGGTTAAGATGTTATTACAAAATAAAGTTTTTTGGAAAATGATTGTAATGCCACAACTTTGTTAAAGATTTAATTGAGAAATTACTGTTTCTTGTCTCTAGTTTCATCAAGTTTAATTGATGAAAGTAGAAACCTATTGGAAATCAGTAGTTTATCTTTATTTTATTAGTTACAAAGATTTTTGACATGTTATACAGTCCCTATGTAATTGTTGTTTGGAAATATAACCTGAGCCACTAGGTCGTATAAAATGTAAGGAATATTTATAACAGATTTATAATACAGCAAATTTCCATTTTTTGAAAGAAAAAAAATTGAGATTTCTCCATAAATTGACAGCAGCATGTATATTAAACTATATAAATTGATTATCCAATAAAAAGCGACATTACACACAGTATTATAACAGTAAGTAATTTAATATGTAAATCAATCCTTACAGCCTCAATCGGATCAGCTTCTACCTCAGTATTTACTGCCAGTAACCAGGTGTGCCGTATGGATATTCATGAGGTAGTCCTGTATGGTGAGAGGGCGGGGCTAGGGCTGGTCCTAGAATCTACAGTCCCGCCTACTTGTATACTGCAAGATGCTCCAGTAGTAACAAGATTAGAGCCACACACTGCAGCAGAAAGGTAAATCAGACCTAAAATCTATTTTTTAAATTTTCAACAGTCAAAATTTTATTGGTTTAAACATATTTATTTAAGCTCAATTTCGAATGCAAGTTCTTGTAACTTATATTAAACACTTTCGAATTCCCTTCCCTGGAATCAATGATCCCTGGGTTGAGAGGCAGACACCCTAACCAGTAACCACTAGGCCACCGCTCCCCTTAAAAAATTATTAAAAGAAGGGAAAAATTGTATTATTTTGAGGCACTATTTATACTTATATTTACATAAAATGTCCAGCTAGTTTTGGTCTGTGCTGGTCACATTGTAGAATCAATTTCAATTGTCTTAAGCAGGCTTAGGGGTCAAGGTCTCATCAAATGTGTTAATAATTTTGGTTTGAACACCAAGATTTATCTTTTCATCATCATCATGTACATATTTTAGATGTGGTGTTATACATGAAGGTGACAGGTTACTCACTATCAATGGTGTGGATGTCTGTGAGAAGACCATGGACGAGGTCAATCAAATGCTTCAAGAATCTTGGCAACATGCCAGACTTGAGATAGAGTTTGATATTGCAGACACTGTAATGGCAAGTAGTGGAACATTCGTTGTCAAGTTGCCACGGAAACCAGGTGGAATTGGGATAACATTGAGTAGTGAGTAATTCAAGATTGCTATTTGAACATACATGTATATGGTATTTTTTTCTTATGCACCCATTACTTAGGGAGTGGAGATATATTGTCATGTTAGAGTATTACTTTCATTGATGTAGTCTGCATGGATGTTTATTTCAAATACTTATGTAATGTGCATTGCTCTGCATTATTGTGTGATAATGGTGAATTTTGAAATATCTAATGTAAATTAATAAGTATTCCTGCTGTTGAATATTGACCAATGAATTTGTAGTGTACTCATCAACCAATTTAATAAGTATATATAGCTAGATAGTAAATGAAAGATTTTTGTTAACTAGTGAGAAAGAGGTTGAGGTTCATTATTGCAATTTGATTTTAAAACATTAATGAACTAAAACATAAATTTCAGTGAAAACCAAGCTAGGAAATCCATTACTTATTACTGAAGTTAAGAAAGGAAGTGTCGCTTACAGGTAGGTGTGCAATTTCATTTTATTCATGACTTGACACTAAATGTTAGTTACCAAACTTTTTATTAAAGACTACTAGTGAATAGTCAACCCTTGTATTTATGACTACCAGTGATTGGTTAAACTCTGTATTTAAGACTACCAGTGATTGGTCAAACTCTCTATGTAAGACTACCAGTAATTGGTCAAACTCTCTATGTAAGGCTGTCAGTGATTGGTCAAACTCTTTGTGTAAGACTACCAGTCAAACTGTATGATTTATTAAACTCACAGTGCAAGTGATTGGTGAGATTGAAATAAGAAATAGCACTGTTGTGCCTAATCTATAAACCTTTATCCTATTAAGTTTATATAATTGACTTTTTCTTACTCCTCCCTTAATTTGTATCAGTGTATTATTCGTTGTAAGACTATCAGTACCAAAAAATATGGTCACACTAGACAGAGGTACAGATAAGCCAGGCTCTGAACTGTCGGCATATACTGGTACATAACATTATCAGCACCAGCATTCCTCTTATGAGATGCCTAGACTGGTCAATGTTAGATGAGCCGCGTCATGACAAAACCAACATACAAACCCTATAGCAAGTAGAGAAACTGATAGCGAACAGCATGGATCCTCATCAGACTGCGCGGATGCGCAGGCTGGTCTGGATCCATGCTGGTCGCAAACGCACTATGTTGGTTTTGTCATGACGCGGCTCAGATCATCTAAAGCCTATGGCCAAACATTCCATCATTCAATGTACATGTTGTTGTTTTTTTACCCAGTGAGTTTTTTTGTTATTTGTAAAAAAAACAACAACAAATTTTACACTTACAATTTACATTTAGAAATTAACATTGATTTTGAAGTTACTGAGATAAAATGTTTAATCTCAGAAATTGAGAAATTAATTTTATAGCCTTTCTTATCATACATTGAGAACACTCTGATATCATTTGACAGCTCTTCTTTAATATTACATATATGTTTCAGGTGTGGGTCTGTCCAAGCAGGTGATAAATTACTGTCTATAAATGACATACGGACAAATAATCTAAGTATAGAAGAAGCTGTGTCATTGTTGAAAGGTGATGATGAGATCATAAAACTCAAGTTGAAAAGGGAAGACCTCTGCATAGGTAAATAGATGATTTGAGCCGTGCCATGACAAAACAACATAGTGGGTTTGCGACCAGCATGGATCCAGACCAGCCTGCGCATCCGCGCAGTCTGATCAGGATTCATGCTGTTTGCTATCAGTTTCTCTACTTGTAATAGAGTTGGTAAACGAACAGCATGGATCCTGATCAGACTGCACGGGTGCGCAGGCTAGTCTGGATCCATGCAGGTCGCAAACCCATTATGTTGGTTTTGTCGTGACACGGCTCATTTAGTTTGCCATATTTTGAGGAGTTGTGTTTCAATTGAAGCACAACACTTAATACAGTATTTTGGTATATACCAGACAAGGTGCTTGATTGATTTAATGCTATAAACGTTTTTTTTACTCGCTAAAATGCACTTTAAGACATGTAAGTCTAATTCATCTCTGTGTAACAATTTATTTAAGATAATGAGAAAAAAAATGTTAAAATCAAAGGAAATTTTTTTTTTATTTTTCCTTTTGTGGACATGATTTCTGTAAACGTCTAGAGATACGGCTCCAAGACTGTAGTGGCTTAAATTTAACATTAGATGTGATATTATTAAATGTTACTTAGAAAGATATTTAAAGTCTGTTCTCCTTCATGAAATGATGTAAATTTTGTCTGTTTTGGACAATTAGAGTACACACGGCATCCATGAAGGGATGGCACTTAAGGTCTTCCTCCAGTCTGATCAGGATACATGCTGTTCGCTTACAAACCCTATAACAAGTAGAGAAACTGATAGCAAACAGCATGGATCCTGATCAGACTGCGCGGACGTGCAGGCTGGTCTGGATCCATGCTGGTAGCAAACACATTATGTTGATTTTGTCATGGTGCGGCTCATTTGTACTTGATAACAACATTTCAGATGTGAATGGAGAAGAGTTGATATCGTATACAGTTGAGTTGGAGAGACATGGTGGTCCTCTAGGGGTCACAATATCAGGAACTGATGACCCCACTGACCCAATTGTCATATCTGCCCTGGTTGAAGGTGGTCTAGCTGCCAAGTAAGTCTTTATAACTTCCGATTTTTATATTTCAAGAAGTTTTCAAACATTTTGACTGTTTTATTATTCTATCCTGCCATCTTATTACTTTTTAAAGTGTTTATTTACTGACATATCTTGAGATTTCAGAGTGTTTATACATTCGTATGTTTGAATTTTGATACTGAAATTTGAAACCTTAAAAAATATTTATGATCCATTGCAAGTTCAAAGGCAGGTAAATAATTATATTGTATAAAAGTGTAAGAGAGTATATAAAAATAAAAATCAGACTGCTATCAACATGTTTAGACTAAGTCTAGTTATTGCATCTTTTGACATTTTATATGCAGACTGATGTCTTATCACCAATCTTAGATATGTAAAAGTATTTTTTGTATGCATAAGCATGTTTTTTGGGTTGTTTTTTTGGTGGTTTTTTTTCACATATACATAATGTGTTACAGAACTGGAGCTTTACAGACTGGTGACCGTCTGCTTGCCATCAACAGTATTCCCACGACTGGTAAAACTCTGGAGGAAGCTAAAGATATGCTACATTCTGCGGGGGATCTAGTCACACTGAAAATTGCTCGCCATGATAAGCAAAGTATATATTTAACTTTTTTTTTTTTTCCCAAAGAGTATTCATTATTTCTTTATTTATATAAGTATGTCATAAAAGCCTCATTATTATAATTTTATGCCGTTCTGCCGATAGATTAGTTATATTTTTGTTTCATATGTTTGTTATTTATTACCATATGTGAAGTTTTAATGATCAATGATAAACATGTTTTTGAACTTGTTTTTGACTGAAGTTCAACCATAAATGTAGAAATAAAACAACCATAGTAAGTTCAAGCTAAAGGAGTAATACACGTCAAAACCAGGACAGGTTTACAATATTTTATTAGTGTCAACTAGTTTTGGTCGAACTTGACCTTCATCAGGACCAGAAATAAAACAGTTCATATACATTTGTTTTCAGAGAGCCAGGGAAACCAAAGTAATAATAGCAGCAAAACTGATGTAAGTTTCTTGAATAACATGCTTGAATTGATAATATTGATCAGAAAAAAATCTTTTATAAATGTATGTGGTCATGTTGGACTTTTCATAGCTTTTTCCTGATATTGTTTACAAACACCCAGTATTAAAAAAAGCAAATATTAACGTTATGTTTTATTTTGCCGACAAAGGCAGTGTTTGATGTGACATCTGTTACCTATTACATGTTGTTATTGCTCTGATTAGGCTTCTTGAGGCAAAATGCGTGGAATTATATCAAATATTGAAAACAGGTTTTTGCAGTCTTGATATTTGTAAAAACTAATACAAGTAAACATATTTATTAGGTATAATTTGGTGACACTATGTTTTGTTTTGTTACAGGCATTAAGGGAAGATTCTTGTAAATCCACGACACCAGTTTTCAGTGTAGACAGTGCACTAGATTCGTGGGACAGTTCTGGTCAAGATATCAATGCTTTATCCCATCACGGACAATGTAATGCTGTACTTAAACCCCGCCAAAATAGCACATCTGTGCCAAAATCACGTGAAAACCGACATAGACGGTCACGGCCCTACTCGTCAGATTCAACCGACACCGGAGATGATTTTGGAAAGAAGATGTCTGAACTACAGATATCTGATGAAGCATGGGAAGGCGACCATGAAAGCAGTCGGAGTGAGGATTCTAGTCCAGGTGCGGATGATTGGTCAAGGGCCTTTAGAAACTTTAAGGCGCAAGCTGAAATTATTGAACAAATCCCTTCTCCAGATAAACAGCATAGTACGGGTAGTTTAGATAGACGATCATCACGCAATAATGGAGCAAAAAAAGAGAGGCAGAAAGTACGTAGGAATTGGTCACACAGTACGAGTCGTGGTGCTATTAGTCAAAACGACCTTCGACCTTATGTTGTTGATAGACGGCAAAGACGGTGTGCAAGTAGTGCTAGTGCACGTGATCTGGACAATATGCCGTTAAAAGATCAATTAAAAACAGTCTATTCACCTCAGCCAATTCAGTTACATAGAGTAACATTGGTGAAAGATTCGCCGACAGATGACTTTGGTTTTGGAGTATCTGACGGCGTGTATGATAAAGGAGTCTATATAAGTGCAATTCGCCCAGGATCTGTTGCAGAGGTCATGGGACTTAAACAGTTTGATAGAATATTACAGGTAATATATTTCTATAAACAGATAATTTTATAGCTTATAGCACTGTATTATATCTATGAATATAAGAGCTATATGTCAGTTGTATTATCATACAGTTGTATTATCATACAGAATATAAAATAAATGAAGTGTAAAGAAACAGCATGTGCAGTGACTTGCAAAGGAAAGTTATAAAGTTTATTTATGCCCTAATTAGGTGCAGGGGATAAAGATTTGGCCTTACTTGCCTGTTTAGCTGCTTCACTGTCTGTTACCAGTCACTAGACTAATATAACAGTGGAATGTAGGGAATGCCGTGGCCTATGATATCATTTCTAGTTTTCTATATTACTATTAAACTTTACATTTAAACATACATGCAGAGCTTGCAGGGATACATGGTTTGTTAAATTAAGGAAAAAAATAAACTGTTGTTCAGTAAAAAAGGAGGTAAAAACTCATGTAGATTAAATTTTTGGTTTTAAAGAATTTTCCTGTAGACAGCCCTTGGCTGTATGGAAGGAAAAAGTCCTGCCATTGAACATTGTGCAGTACTGGTTATAGAAATATCAGCAGTTTAAAGTAAAAACTGAAAAAATTGACATAGCACTAAAAGAAAATTTCTTAGCTTTATAGTGTAAGCAAATTTTCTGAATTTTACTTCATTATCAAAAGAGCTATTAGTAATTGCAGCTTGTGAAAATATTATTGCTGTCATGGAAAAAAAAATGTACTGAAAAAAGCTTATACCCTCTCTGATTGTCCTTTATTATTTGATTTGTATTGTGGCTCTGACTGTTATGCAACAAACCTGTGTTGTTTCAACTTATTATATTTATGTATATATATTATCTTGTTTCAGATAAACAAAATAAGGACAAGAGATTTTGACTGTAGTTTAGCAATTCCTTTAATTGCTGATGCAGGGGAAAGTCTTGATATTGTAGTGTGTAGAAATCCATTGACTCAGAATAAAACTGCCCTCAAAGAACCTCAGAGACGCAAACCACCCCCACCAGAGCCTCTTGATGGGGCGGAGTCATGTGAACAAGATATCCAATCAGCTGATAGTATTCCAGTGTATATGAATGTATATAATTTAGACACGCCTATAGCAAGGAGTGTAAAATCAAGTAAAACTGTATGATGAATATATGTAATGAAGTAAAATGAGATTTATTTCAAGATCTGAAATTTTTATGGGAAAGCAAACAAAAAAGACACAAGAAAGAAAAAATGGTTGATAAATATTATTAAAGTACTATTACTACTAATATACCTTTATAGTTTATAAACTTACATCTCAACTTGGATTTTATGTAATGTGTAGATTTTTATTTACATGTATTGTGTTGTTTATAGTGTTAGTGAAAAGAGATTATGTAAAGTTGTGAATTAGGATGTTAGTGTTAGATCATAAATTATGTCTGAAATTTCAAGTGTCAAGTCTATTAGATCATGTTATGTTGCTTATCAATCATGTCTATTACACCATATGGTCATTAATCATGTTCTTATGCCATACATCATTTCTATTGAATTATATTCATGTATATTAGATCAGGTTCCATGTGTATTAGAATATACAAAACATCATGTCTATTGGATCATACATTATGTTAACAACATGTCTGTTGTATCATTCACCGTGTCTTAGGTCTACATCATGTCTATTGCATCATACACCATATGTACATCATGTCTATTAGGTCATACATTATGTCTACATCATGTCTACTGGATCATACACTTCTGCATCCTGTCTATTGCATCATATACTGTGTACATCATGTTTATTGGATCATACACAGTATCTATATCATGTATATTGCATTATACACAATACACACATCATGTCTATTGAATCATACATCATATCTAACTTCATAAAAATTAAAGTGGCCCACAGCATTTTTTTCTGAAATTTTGTGTCTGTTTTAGAAAGCATGTAAATTTATATAGTTTGTGAACATGCAATGAGACAAATGTATTTTTTTCTTTGTGAGTTTTCTGTAGATATGCCATTGTTATGCAAGAAAATAGTTCACAGCCTTTAGGCATCCAAAAATCAATTTCACAATTCATTGCATGCCCTTTTTTTTGGTTATATATCTACAAGTAAGTAAAAAAGTGTTAGTGTTAAAGGGAAATGTATGAAATAATTATATACTTTACAATATTGATGATATTTATAGTTATGATATTACACAAATTATGTACATTATATTTTATTGTACTAGTGCTATTTATAACTTTTTTCATTCTTGTAATGGATTTGTTTATTTATAGATACAGTGCATTTTGTTTGCAAATAAAAAGTTTATATGCATAGCCAATAGATGTTATGCAGAACTTGGCTAATGTTCCCAGCTTATCCGCAGGTAGAAACAAATTATTAAATACTACATTAGATGAATTATTTTCATGAACTACAATCCAGCAGTTTAGATTTTTACGAAACACACCTTTATAAATGAATTTTTGTTTTAAAGTAACAAAAACTGTTAAGGGTTTTGAGATAAATTTTATTTTGATTTGTGTTCTTACTATTACAGTACCTTTTAACTTCTGTGAATTCACTTAATTTCATGGGCATAAAATTTCATGGTTTTGTCACACAGAACATTTTCGTGGGTTGTTAAATTCTTTTCCCATAAGGTAAAAAGGAAAAAAAAATGTGATGCAAAATAATCTTACAGCAGACAGAATGAAATTTCATTGGATCTTAAATTCGTAGATTGACCTATCGATGAAAACCATGCAAATTAGTTTACAACAAAAAATAATAATGATTTTGTGATATAAAATAGGTCAACCTACATACATGTAAATATATACCTATATAGAGAATGATCTGTCACACACTGAAATGTAACAAAACAGAAATGTTTATCCAAGGTCATTTACCAGGAGAACAATATATTCTGTAAACCATTGAATATTAGCAAATATAGGGACTTTGCTTTAGCCACCAGTATACTGCCAGATCAAAAAAAGCATACCATGCAGTCTGACCAGTCTGTATACTGTTGGTAGTTCAATTTTGATATTGAAATCTCGTATTACACAAATTGAACAGGTTAAAGGTTTAGAACTATTTATAATGCTTAAAGGTGCTGGAATGAGTTATGTTATAGCAGATATGGTGCTATATAATATATGCCATATACATGTTTCATTGTTCTGTTGAAATTATGTTTAAAAAATGGTGTTTTTTTTTTTCATTTAAAGAAAGCAAGTTTTGTTTTGTTACCTATTTATATTGGTTGTTTCAATGTTGAAATTATTATGAAAGTTAAAGACTCTTTGTGCTGTAGACAATACATTACTCCTATCATTTCAACTGGTTAACCCCCTCTTTTCCGAGAAGTGGTCTGTTAACAAGTATCATTATTTTAATGCTTAATACTTTGATTTGTAATAAATATTACCCGGAACTCGGCAAATGTGGGTTTTTCTATGTTTATTCCCTGGTACAAACAAACTTTTACAGTTACAGCTTGAAATGTTGGTCGAAATTAGGGGACCTTTTCAGTTTTTATTGTTTGTTAATTGCAGGGAGAAGTTTAGCCCGGTCTTTTCTGTTCATTGCTATTTGTGGTCAGCTGTTCACAAACAGTATCACAAACAAAACCATGTGTTCTTCTGTGTAAACCAGGTCGATCAATGACATTGTATTATCCCAGTGTAGCATTTGGCTAGCCAATTAGCCAATTTGTATAAAATGTGTTTTACTGGAAAGGTCCATTACTTTAATAGTGTATACAAATTGCAAATGTTTGTTTCAACAGTGTTTCATTTAAATACAGAATTTTTGTAAGCATTTTAAATTGTTCTATTTTGCTAAGGCTGAAAGAATTTTTGTAAGCATTTTTGAAATGTTTTATTTTGCTACGACTGAAATATTGAGGTGATAGACCAACCCTTTTTATGCTTTAACGTAGATGTATGATTAAACAAGTACACTTATTGTGAAAAGGAAAACACGTTTCTTCCCATATTGGGAACATTTTATGCTTGCCTTTTTACTTTGATAAAAATACTCGTTTTTTTAGAGACAGCATTTGTTAGTGCATGTATGTAATATATGTGTAGTTAATGTTTTTTTCTTGTCCCAGTTGTAAATATTATCTCTAACACTGATTTCTTCATGTTGAATAATGTAAATTGTTCTTCTTCTACCTTGAAATCCCGGTTTTTATATCTACATTCCTGATCAAAGAATATATTGCTACAGTGTAGAATGTGTGGAAGAAATACACTAATAATTTTGGTGCACAACATTTCGTCGAAAGGCATCTTGTCAAATACGACAGCAATAATTTTTCCCCTCAACTTTTTCTGCTAAGAATAAAATTCTGAACCTTTGAATTCATTTGATGTTTTGGCATAATTTTTGATGCTTAGGTGTGATTGCTATAAAAGATAACAAATGTTCTCATAATTACAGTCATTAAAGTTATACAGCTTTATACCATTGTTAGGTAAATTTGACTACGGATTAAATACAATGTACATGTTATTTGTATAGTTTGTTAGATGTTATTTCAAAGGTCAGCTCTGTTTATTACTTATCAATACCAAGGTCTGCTAATGAAGTCAAAATATTGTTCTCCGTGGAAGTAAAACAAGTTGTTCATTTTTGTTAGAAAAAAAAAATGATTGAAGTAATTTGATACAAATAAACTGGAAATATAGATTCAGTTTTTAATGGGAAAGATTGTTTTCCAGGTTACTTGTGGGCTATATGGATAACGCCATGTCTGTTCTTGAATGCTTACTCACAATTGGTTTTCCAACGGTTAAAATTAGAAACTACATCGCTTTCGAAATTGTGAAAGCTTGCTGATGATTGGTTGTTTGAAAGATCATGAGAAAATTACAACCTATTGGTGGTAGTATGGTCCTTATGTGTAGCATTATTTATAGCTGATTTTAATCAGATTGAAATTTCCATAACCATTAATTAATAGGCCATTTTCATAAAGACATCAAATTTTGAATTTATATAAGGTGTTAAATTTTTCTTTGACCATTCTTTATTTCCTTTTCTGAACAAAGCATCATTTTCCAACTTTTTATAACCCTGAAATTAAGGCAGCAACATTTGCATCCGCCACAGGGTTATGTTTTGTAAAGTGTGCACTTTCTACTTGACAGCAGTAATTCAAAGTTTTCCCAACCATTTCTATTCATGCTGGCATGTCACTTTTTACTATGCATTTCTTAATATATTAGGTATAATTCTATATATACAAAGTAGTTTTAACTTAATCATTCTCTTTACTTGATCTGTCTATCTATACATGTTTGAGTATTTATATTTTGAAATATCTTCTTCTAGATCTGAAATATTTTTACTTATAATCATTCTGGTATATTTTGTAACCAGTATTGTAACTCTGCATGTGTTAGGAATTATTCTTCACAGTGAGTCATGTATTTTATTATAAAAATTTACAAATATATCTGTATTTATATGTCTTTTCATCATCACTTAAAGTAAGATTTCAATTTGGCTTTAAAGTTAAATATAAGATTGATTTTTTTATAGTTTTTTATTAGTTTTATACATACTTGTTGTAGGGTAGCCTCTTTTAGGTGATAAAAAAATTGTATTTAAAATTGTAATTACATCCATTGTGATGTTATAAAACACACATAGTGGGCACACCTTTCTATTGTTAAACACTCCTCTTTAATTAAATAGGCACCGCCTTCTTTATGTTTAAGCAGATAAGAATGATTCTAGGTATAAAATATTGTGGGCATTACATAACTAAATCTTTACTAATAATTGAATTGATTAATTATTGCATGTAATAGTCAACTTTAGTTTATCTTTGATCCAATCAATTTCTTATTGAATATATTAACTATATAGTTATACAAATCATTGTGAATGTTAATGTATAATTTCATAAATGACCGCATGAACAAGGTCACTGACTTGATGAAAACTGTGGCTATTTCAAATGTTTAGGTTGTTAATAAGAGATGTTTATGTTTCAAATTATGATTGTGAACTATCACCCACTCTGTTTGCTGATTTATAGCATCATTATTTCCACTATTTCTCTGAGAATACATTTTTTGGTTGTTAAAATCATAAATTTATCATGAATTTAGCATTTTTGTTGATGAGAACATTTCTTGTCTTTTATTAAGGATGATTTAAGTTAAAGACAACAGCTGAATGTAACTGTTTTGAACTCTGTACACTGATGAACTTACGAATGTAACTGTTATGAATTACGTACCCTGATGTACTTATTTGCATACCAAGCAAAACTTTGTATTCTTTCTATGTTATTTTTTGCCATATATTATGTTGTTTTATGATAAATCACATGCATTAAAATGTTATGTTTAATTTGGTGTTTATTTGTCACTGTTTCCACACTATATTGGTAGTTTTCACTTCATATCATGACAGTAAGTCACATTGAATTTATCAGAGCACAGTTCAGCCACCTGGGCTGACTGTTCCTGGGCTGACTGTCAAGCAGTTTACCAGTACTAGTTGCCTCCTTTTGGGAAGAAACTGAAACTTCTGTACATGCCAGAGCAGAAGTACAGTGGGAATGACCATAGAAAAGATTTCATAATAAATCACAATGGAAGTGACCTTCACCATCTGGGAAACAAATTTGGGTTGCCCGATTCACAGTCAAATGCTCTACCTATTGAGCTAACTGGACTACATATACAAGATTTAAGCTCAGCTATTTATAGGGGGTTGTGGGGCTATCATTCTCATACTTGCCTTTTACAGTAATACTTAGTCATTATAATGGCATAATTACCATCACTTGTCAAAGCCATCCTGATGAACAATACTTTTGGTATTGAAAGTTTAAATTAAAGGAACTGCTGAGGTGTTTCAATATATATGCCGGAACTGGAAATATTTTTTTCATGTTTTAAGTACCATTTGATTAAGGTTCTGACCAAAAACATGTGTGCATAATTTTTATTATTTATTCACTTTGTTTTTGTGTCACCTGCTACAGAGTAGTGGCAACATAATAGGGATCACTTCTCCATGGACAGATGTCCATCTGTCTGAACTTACATTTGGATAGTTATGTGTCTATTTTCCTTTATGTGGCTTGAAAGAACAATGGAGTAGCCACATAAGTACTGTAGCGTTAGAACGCCAGGCTCTCCATCAGTCACAAAACTTTATACAACTTGTTTTTGTGATAAACTCAAAAGATTATAAAGAATTAAAATTGGATTGAAGGACAGCATGCCTGATTATTCTCAGTGCTTGAAAGTAAAACAGGAGCCTAGATAATAAAGAAATTTCTAAGTTAAAAAAGGGCCATAATTCTATCAAAATCCATGTTATAGTTATAGATTTTTGACAGTGACATCCTTTTATACTTTCAAATAAGTGTGTGAAGTTTTAATCCATTCCTTTCAGTAGTTTTGGAGATACAAACTTGCACTCAAAAACTTAACTTAAGTGTAAAGCTGACACCTGTGTGAATTAATACCTCTTCTCTTTGAATCGTCAAGTTAAAACAAATAAAACAAGTATTAAAAAGTTAACAAACTTTATTATATATACTTTTTTCATAAAGCATAATGGATTACATGTATATAGAAAAAATTGTTAAACTGTAAATAATAAAAATCTGCAAAAAAAATATGGACATCAACATATCAAAATCAAAACAATGAAGTAACAAATGTTTAAAAACTCACTCAAAAACAATAACAGACATATGGTGGCTGTTAAAATATTAGCTGAATCAGCAGAAATTATTCAAATTTAGTAAACATCTCCACTGGCAACCATTTCCAGGGCCATTGTTTACAAACAAGAATATCAGTTAAACCAATGAATGTTCCCATTCATTACTTTGTAAAAGCTAGAAAGTAGAGAAATCTATTTTTAGCCTCAGTAACCTTGACCTTGACAAAGTCAACTTGAAACTCCACCCAATGACTAGAGGTCATTGGACAGTAACAACACTAAATGTGTAAGTCAACAAAATGAAGGTTGAAATAGTGTGACAAAAAAAGGTCCATAAACAAACTAGCAACTGTATGTTCCATAAAAAATTTGGAGATAAAAATGTTGTAAAAAAGATTATAAACAAATCTGTTCCATTGCTCGGATATCATATCTTATGAAAAAAAGTCTTTGGAATCTGTGTATTTTAAGTGTGGAAGGGAATTGGACAACTGTAACTTAATTATCTATTATTTTTACTGAATCTGTACATTGTCCTTAATCATATACCCTGAAAATTGGTCATATCTCCTCCAAACCCCAAGCCAATTATGTCAAAGAGGTAATTTTTCTTTGAAAAGAAAATGTCACACAACTCTAATACTCTCCCTTGTGTTAATGTATACATATACTTGTAATACTTGTATTTTAACCCTATTAACTTTTAAGGCTATTTAATTTTGGCCAACTTTCAATTTTTAAACCTGAAATGACCCTAACCATAAGTAATGGACTGTCTTTAAACAAAATTTAGACAATTCCATTCAGGACATTTAAAAGATTAAAGATTTCAAGTTGTACTTGACTTGTGCATCAAAATGTGAATTCAGTACATGTACAAGGGTTGATCAATATATTCATGGACACTTTTAATAACTTAATAATTAATCAAGATCTTATAAAGAATTTTTGCTATTTAGGAGAAGAATTAAATACTATTACAAATATATTGTGATTTTTTAAAAAAAATCTCATTTTGTTGATTTTATGTATCGCCATAGCAACCCTATGCTGTACTAACCCCGCAGCTTAAAAAAAGTTATATTTACCATTTTAAAATACTTAAAAATTGGCATTATTTTGGCGCGCTTCTTTAAAATATGAATATGAATATGACGGCAACGTTCTTTCATATTGTTTATAGAACATTTAAAAAAAAGTGTTGCTGCGATTTTGTTTGTTTGTTGGAGATGTTAATGGAGACAGGGGTGTGTCACCAGAGAGGAGCATGACGCTGTTGGAGCAGAGGGCAGTAATTAAATCTGTGTAAATCTTGGTATGACGCCACAGCAGACTATGGAAAACTTTGAAAGTGTATCTTGAACAAAAAAAGTGTCTTATTCGTTTGTTTATAAGTGGCACAAACGCTTCCATGAGAGTAGAGAACTTCAGGATAATAAGAGATGCGGCAGACCAATCGAAACTTGTTGCGATGAGAACGTTATGCGAGTGAAATTGAGTTAAAGGGACACAAGTTTACAAGGTTCCATGATTTACAGTCCATGGCATTGTCTGTGTTGCGATATTTGATATTTCATTTAATAAGAATATTTTCAGTCAGTGGGTACACAGGCATGAACGATGTGTAGAAGTTGGTGCTGCATTTTTTGAGAAGATGTAACGCCTACGTAAAGTTAGTTGCGAATGAGCTGCGGCGATCAGCTTAACATGTATTTTTGAAAACTGTCATTTCGGATAAAATATACGGATCATTTATCTGAAACTTACACATCAAATTGATAAATGATTGAATAAATGTCAAATATAATCATATTATATTTCCTTCCCCAAAAAAACAATTTATGGAGTGTGTCCACGAATATATTGATCAACCCTCGTATATACCATTAAATGCGGATAAAATGCAATACACACACACACACATATATAAAAGAAGCACTTTGAGAAAAAAATAAATATCAAAACTATTTAAAGAAAATACTTGCATAGCATATTGAAACAATTCAACCTTGCATGTCCTGGAAATAATTATGCTCACCCTTCTATTACAATTACATGGAAATATTCCAAAAAAATTTCAGAATTTTCAGAAAAGTTGATTTGCAAACGATCGATTTCTAACATCAATTAAAGGATGACAATACAACCTGAAATAAATGTAAAAACTATTCAATTTCAATGATTTTTTTTTAACAGCCAGTATTTTGATCACCAAAAAAACTCAAATAAAACATTCTGAAATATTTCCCATTCAAACAAAAGTATAAAAACAGTACATGTACAATAGTAATTCTATTTGGTGAACATAAATGCTTAAACAATAAACAAAATTAATAACACACACATAACAGTACTTCTAAACTCTTTAACAAGTATCACAGATTTCAAGGTTCAAAGATACCATATTTCTAAAACCTATTTCTAAAAAGGCCAAGAACCACTGTTAGGCTAGCATTTCAGAAGCGGAACCAGTGTCGACATATTATTTTACATAATTATACATTTATATACACATGTATAAATTTGTTTTTTAAAAAAGATATAAATTAATATTCATCAAATACACTTTCTGTACCACCCAAATCTTGGAAGAAATGTCATATTTTACATAATTTATTCATGGTCACAAAATTAGCGTGACAGGATATGACAAAAACTTACAGTACACACTGGTCCTAAAATTTACACAAAAAAAAACAACCCAGAAAGTCTTGAACAAAGGTCAAGATTTTTGTATTAAAATCTTTCTAATACTGACAATTTACGAGCATACTGACACTTTCCGAGCATATTTTATACTGGCAAGGTTTTGTACTTAAAATGCATTTCTTAAAATAAAAAGATTGTCAAATAAAACTAATAATTTAACTTTTTCTTTTTTTATTTCATTACTTTAAATTAAAGTAATGAACCAGAAACTTGTATACTGTAAATTCCAACTACATTTCAATGTTTTATGAATTAGCATTTATTCAGTAAATATTACTATGTCAAGTCATGTGTAGAACCACAGACTTTTAACTCAATTTCACCAAGACAGAAGTGCTTAATCCTTAGAAAAAACTTTTATGTCCCGAGTGGGACTCAAACCCATAAAGGTACGTTGATGATGGGCAATACTTCATTATGACAATACATTACAATTGGCCAAGACTGTCTTAATAATTCTTGCTAAATACTGACTTTAAATCTCATTAAGCATTTGGCACAATACTATTGGTTAATAATTTTTCTTTTTCCGTATTCTCATTACAAAAATTTACTTTTCACTACAGTGAAACATATTTTCCGTATCTAGCCAGAATACTTCCTTCTAAATTCAGCCAATACAAAAGATTTGAATTGTAAAGTCAAAAAAGAGAAAAATATATATAATAAACAGAAAATTCAAGTTGTTTTCATCTTGTGGTATGATTATTATTATATTTCACTCATGGCTACCATGCACAACTCATAAATATTTATTTTCATAGCACTCCATGAAAATAAATCCTGTATTTATAGAGAAAACTTGAACATCTTCTATATACTTTTAAAATATCATCGTAATTTTATCATTTCCTAAAATAAAATGTATATGTATAAATTATATAATTAATACATCTGTAATTTATGAATAGTTATAATTTCTACTGACTGAGATCGTCCAAATACTGAAGTAAAAATTCAACTCTTGCAGTTTTTATGGTACAGAAATAATACAAATACCCCTGACTGACCCTGCCTGTTTAAAGCTTTATCTACTTACACTCAGGTGGTCTATCATAGAATTTCTTGACCTTAAGACAGTTTTGAACCCTAAACACAACAATAAGTATGTTTGTATAATAAAAGACCTTGCTGTGCTTTAAATTCAGAACAGTCTGTTATAATGGAAACACTTAAATTGAGCAGCCAGCAAAACAGTCTGGTCGAACTGCAGTGAAATACAGGCACGCCAGGTTCAATACCAGTGGCATACAAAAGTTATTATAGCTGCTTATGTTCAAAGACTTATAAATAATTATTACAGAATAACTGATAAAACCTTAACTACATGTTAACTACCAATGTGTCCTTAGGACACGAATGCCCCAACATGTGTCCTAAGGTCACGGATGCCCCCACATTTCACTGTTTTGTCAGTCTAAGGATCCCCCTCTCCCAAAGAAGTGGGGGCGAAACAGACAAAGGCTAGCCATATATAAAATCATAAACATGGTCATATAACCAAATGACGGAACATATAACCCAAGGTAATGGTAGCCTGTAAAGGGCAATATTTGGTGGAAATCCCAGAGTAAAATTTATGCATTTTATCCAAATTAAGCAAATTTATCTTTTTGTTTGCACAACAAGAATTAAATTTTTACTTCTTGAATACTGTTCAACTTAACTACCATAGTATACATGTTTACATATATCAAACATTGAGAAAAAGTTCTCTTGGAAAACTTGTTGTCAAAAATAATTTTTTATAAAAAAAGCTCTGTAATTAGGATGAAAAATATAATCAACAATACTGGATCCTTTCTAAAAGGAAACATCTACAATAAACATTTTAAAAATGAAAATATATCACAGCTCTAACATACAAAGTATTCTTTTAGGCCAGTGTAATATACTGATAGTAATAAAACATGGTCACAGACCATAAAACCTATTTCAATTCCTGATAATATTCAAAAACAAAGCATGTTTTATTGCAACATCATTTTAGGTCAGGTCACTAATTAAATAACCTGTAGCTTTTTCATAAAAATAAGCTACAAGTCTTGAATGCTGACAAGTTATGATTGCAAATATTGATTCTATATGTTAGACATTATATTAAGCTCCCTGAGTTCTGTTGTAAAGAACTTAGCGAAACTTTAATCAAATTTAGATGTGAGATATTAAAATTTAACACTATGTTAAAGCTTCTACTATATGACAATAAAGCTATAAATGAACACTCATGAGTTTTATTCTAATATATATAATATAGAGATATCACAGCTTTATTCTATTTCACTTTGGACAAAATCCATGAGAAACAATCGACAGAGCCCCGTTTAACTGAGAGGTATCTATAAATAAAGTCTGACTTTGGGCAACAGACAGTTCATGGTACTGTCCGACACGTCTTCCGATGTATCTGCGTACTAGTCTCGGTAACGAGTTCGGTCCCGGGTAAATGTGAGGAGTTATAGGTCTTTGTATCCAACCGTCGGTGTAACGCAGCAACACCTTACCACCTGTGTCAGCGGACATATTATGCTGTCTCTTTGTGTGCATTCCTGATGCGCTCGGTGGACGGGGACTTGCACGACTTTGGGGACGTGAAATGTTTCGCGCACTTTTACATCTGGGAGAACGAGGCTCCTGGGGATCTGGGGATATACGGATACCATCTTGACGGCATTTACAGAAAGGATTTATGTTATCTAAATGTAAATTCATGCCGTTACCGCAGTCATTACAGGTCCGCGCCCATGTGCTCTCAGTTAGTGGGTAGACACCTGTTAAAAGATGTTAGAAAAATGTGAGTTAGATATGATGTGGTTAATTTTCATAGCAAATCTGTAAAACTAATTTTGAAAGCTACATTTTTTATTACGATGTTTCTGTTTTTTTCAGCTGTAAACTTTTCAAAGGTAATAAATGTAGCTAACAAAATAGGTATTAGCAGTCATCAAAAAGCATTTCACTTTCCTAAGGTCACATAATTTAATATATATCTATTAAATATAAAATTAGTTATCAATGTAAATAAATTCTTTGTTTACTGTCATGTCTAGCAAATTTAATTTGAACAAAGATGGTAAAAATTTCTTTTTTTTTTTTTTGAAAATTCATGAAAATATTGATGATGGGTCAAGTTAATTCATTAGTTTTTCTTTACTTTTTCAGATGAATTTTCATTATTAATCGAAAAATTCATCTGAATTTATTAGCCAACTTGCTTCATCATTCTTTGTGACCTTGGATATTAATGTTCTTGTTATAATTATGTGCAAATTAAAGATGAGAGTGCAAAAGTGCAACAGTTCATAATATTAAATTATGGTTAAGGAAGGTTATTCAATCCTCGATATATCTAGAATTTTGCCAGCTTTTTTTGTCTGAATGATTTTTTAAGCAACAAAGCAAGGACAAAAAGCTAACAGCCCATGTCACCAGTATAGAGCCAGGCCAGCCTGCACATCCAGGCAATCTGACCAAAATCAATACTGTTGTCTGACCTATCTTGATACTGTTGCCTGACCAATTTCAAATTTTAATTTTGCTATCCCAAATATTGCTTATGGTCAGATCCATGTAAAACTTAAATGCAAAATAAAGGTTGTCACTACAAAGTTTAAGTCACTTCTTCATTTTAAAACTTGTTAAAAAGCATGAATCAAATTCCTTTCAGTTAGATTTACAATGAACTGGTTTTTATTGTTCTATTCTTATTAAAGAGAGTCCATTCCATCTGCTCTTGTTTGAAATTTTATGGAATCAACATTTTAATCCAACATGTTCCATGCTCCATTCAGACAAAATGGCTGGACAAAAATATTTTGTTCTAGTATAAGTAAAAAAAAATCTTAAAATCAACATTTGTCAATCAAAATTGCCATGAAGTCATAGAAAAAGATAAAAAGAAACCAACATGACATTTGCTTATGTTATAAATCTCAAATCACCATAATTATCTATCAATAACTTCATAAAATAGATTTTGAAAGAAATAAAACCACTTGTTCCCTGTCTATAAATCATATAAAAGTCTACAGTAATTATGTCTAAAATATAATCATAAAATAATTTCGAGGTACAATATCTTGAGAAAGAAAAATCTGTTGAAATAAAAGCAACAAAGGATTAATATTCAAAACAAACATACAACAGCTGAAATTTGGCACACATATTTACATGGGTATACACAAAAGCAATGGTTATAAACAGTGTAGCTCAATCAGGGGTCACAACTCTATATATAACTGTAGTTGAAAGATTCATGACAGAAACGCATTAGCATAATGTAGGAAAGGAAATAAAAAGCAAGGGAAAAGTCAGTAAAGAACAAAAGCAAGTATCAATTTTAAGTAATAGCATGTCATGTTTTCTTATTTTGACCAAAATTTCTTTTGTGTCTCATTCTCAGGCAACTCATATACTCTTTCCTTAATTCATTAGCTTGTTGTCCAAAATAAATTCATTTGATATCAGACCAGTTCTTTTTATACATCTGTTCTTTAACCATATCAAAAAATGTACAAAAATATTTAAAAAAAAAAAAAAATACAGACTAAATTGTTTAAAATCTTACGTCTTTGAATAACATAAACTATTTTTCTCCAAATGCTACCCTTATTTTAAAGAAAATTTATCCTTTCCCGAAAATATAAAAATACAGATTAAAAAATAATTTCAGGCTGTTGAAAGAGAATTATAAGCTCAAACCAGAGCTCAAGATTGTAGCATTCAACACTTCTATAAAACAGAAGAGAGCTTTTTACTCTATAGAGGAAAAACAACACCAACAACAACGATGTCTGACTAAAAAGAATATCTATAAAAGGACTGAATAGGAAGAGATGAAAAAAAATCCCAGCTACATCTAAACAAAATTTTCTCTCAGAACCTACAAAAATATAAGATCTATTGATAAGCATTGTGGAACTTTAGGCTCAATGTTGCCATTTTAAGCCTCTGGCGAATATCTCTCATGTATGTCTGATTGTTCATGCTTTTTGTAATCGAGTAGTTCTGGATTAATGAAAGGGGTGCCGGCAGCTTTGTCTTATTACCTTGAGGATATGACTGGCCTGAAACGTAAAACATGGTTTCAACAGTTTAATACATACACAAGAAAAATATCATTCAAACCAGACAGCCTATCTAGCCCATAGTTCTTGAAAAAAAGATTTTTTTTTCTTTAAATTCTTGATTACTATATCAATGAACAGATACTTTAACTTGAATATTAACTATAAACAATTTACCAGTGGCAGAAAAATTACGAAGAACTCAGCACTTCATTTTTCTTAAATTTTGCCTTATGGCTCAGAAATCTGGGGTTCTGGCAAAATGCCAAACTTTAAGCATTATTATTTTCTGAACAAACTGACTACAAAATGACTGCGAAATTCTAATTTTATCATTTACAATACATCACTTTAGTGCATTAACAGAGTAAGTTCTTCTAAATTTATTAGGAATTAATCAGTTATTGCACTAAGATGACAAAATTTAGTTTATCTATTTTAGCATGCTTGATGGAAATCTTATGTAGCTATAACTCTTGTTAGATTTATTAATGATAAAACTGATACATGCTTTTGAGATTATCATTAGAGCACAAACATTGAGAATGTTGAAAATACGAGTGACATCATACATTAGAAAGTGAACAATTTTACATGCATGAAGAGATCTACGATTAGCTAAACACAAAGTCTGTACTGAACTAAGGGGAGATGTCAATTCTACATAAGAAAACTGAAAGACTGGAATACTAGTATTATGCATAGTTGCAGTAATTGCCTAAAGATTGACACATTTATGGTAGCTGTAACATAAATTTAAGCTTAATGGTGCGTCAATAGGCAAATATGATTTATAATTGTAAGAAATAAGGGTCCGAAACAGGGAAATATGACCATTTTAATGCAGAAACTTTACTTTATCTGGCTGAATATGATGTATGATAAACATGCAATTAATAAATTTTGGAACTACAGTAGAGGGCAGGTGCTTTCAAGTAGAAGACTAACATTTTAAACGAAAAGACATAAACTATTTATAGCACTACACACAAAAATGAAATCTTGTTCAGACACTGTCATTTCATAAAGATGGGATTTAACAATTATTTCTGTACTTTTCAGTACAATGGTTTAGATAAATATCACTGTACAAATTGGTATACATATGCATGTAGATTGCATGAGTACAAAGAGTATATAAAGTTAAGCAGCTACAAAATGGTTCAACACAATATTATACTGATGTCATTAATTCAGGGCTGTACCTATATTTAACCACTCCTATTTCTGACAATGTCTGAAAATTGACTTTATTTGCTTTTGCTAAAATGTTACAAATTATGATTGGTGTCTTGTGAAATAGGATTTTGGTTGAATTTTTAGCTAAAGCCCTTATTGTCATGCAAAGTGATAGGAATAAAAAATCATCGTTTTGACTGTTGGTGAATATTCATGCAAAATTTAACAAATATTTATACAATTCTTTTTAGTTCAAACACAACTTAAAACTGAAGAATTTGAAAAAAAAGTCATTCAGACATTCATTCAAACTGTGATGCCGAATGATACAAATACACAAAACCAGTCAATGAAATTACTACCATCATCCTATCACTTTGCTGTCAAGGTGTATTCTGGTAGTTAAATGTTAATTTAGGTTCATTGATTATAAAGCCATGTACCTATATAAAAGAGCTTGTGAGCCAACCCGGGCGGACCTGAAATGTTAAATATAACTGCTACTGATTTTATATAGGGTGTGTTTAATATAGCGACTATATTTAGACCTCGTAATTATCTCTTAGATAAGGTTCTAACGAAATTATCGTATACAATTATTACTATTGTTAAGGTAATATGTTTTGAGATTTAAGCTGTGAATTTTAAATCATATATTTTGGCATTTCTTATGATGCGCAATCCTAAAATGGATATTTAACTACATGTATATGTATATAAATCAAATGCTGAAATAAAAATATGAAAAATTTAATGATTTTTGGATAATATGCTTAAAATATATATTATATCTTGTACAGATAACATTTTGAAGTTACATGTGTTGGATTATCATTTGACATTTTACAATTAAACATACATACATGTATAAACAATATACAACTGATAATTTCTACATAATTAGGATATTACAATAACATTACATAGCAATATAATTGCCTACGTGTTACACGATAACATGCAATATCAATTGTGAAGACTGCTTCCAAAGTTTTTAACATCTTATACATCCGTATTTTTTAATATTTTAGTCACGCCATGACAAAACCAACAGTGTGTTTGCGAACAGCATGGATTCGACCCAGCCTGTGCATCCATGCAACCTGATTAGGATCCATGCTGTTCCCTATCAGTTTCTCTACTTGTAATAGAGTTTCTAAGTGGATGCACAGACTGGTCTGGATCCATGCTGGTCGCAAACGCTCTATGTTGGTTCTGTCATGGCGCTGCTCATTTCATTTTGGAAACGGATCATATTACAGAAGTTGTATATTAAGTTTGATAAAAGAACTAAGAAAGCAGCCCATATAATTCACCACAATAACAAAAATTGTAACAAGAAATGGTATGCTTCATGGTTGATAAATTAAAAGGTTTGTGGCTATTTTGATTCCCTTCTTGACTATAATAGATGAGAATTTGATTACATATATTATAGTATGAAACCAAAAAGGAAAAGCCAAACATCATTTTCTTCAACTTAAACTGTGACAAAAAAGTCATTAAAACTTTTGTGTCTTCACATGAAAGTTTACCCACCAGGTGACAAGGTAACAGTTAAAAGCGGGGAAATAAATGAAAATATAACATTTTCTTGTGAGCATTTAGTTAAAACCATAAAACATCCATTGTTTTATCCCTTTTACCAACACTTTAAACTCAAAACATAGAAAAACTAACTCAAATTGTCATTTAAAACCATAGACTTTGGCAACATAGGAATATACTGACAAAGAAATTTTCTTTCACTCCTTGACTGCACAGTTAGAAAAAAATAGTAAATCATGAAATGATATTCGTTACCAACATTGTCTGAGCAAACTATACAAAAATGTTCATTTCATATCGTATGAAAGGGAAAAACCCTCATTCATGACAAGTCTTATGTATATAAATAAGGGGAAATGCTATATACCACAAAAAAATAAAGGTTTCATTTAAAACAGTCAAAATATTATTTGAAATTAGTACCTTAGCCTACTTTGTGACAGTAAGATAATATTAATACTTGTCATAACCATTTATACAAGGTCACATATTAAATGTTTGGAGCTTGTGCAATAAAGGGGACAAAACTCCTTAACAACTGGTGCTCAATAAGAGACATTTACAGTTGGTATTTTCAACATCAGAGCTCAAAAAAAAAACCCAACATTTTTTTTAGCAAATTGAAAGAAGCCAATAAAATGATGACACTTGAGTACATAAAGTTATTAGGAGGAAAAATCCCTTCACCACTTGTACGGGTATACAATTTGTAAAGCTGTCTACAAAATGTGAAAGACAATGTAAAACTATAGGTGACTATGATTACAACAGGAATGCGTGATTTATAAACAAAGCAGCTGAGATTATCTCTTGTATATTAACATACATACAAACTGTGCATGGGGCCTTTAATTTACACAGATCTATTTATCTTTTACATATCATTATCTAAAAATAAAAATTTATCCAATGGACTACCAGTGTCACTCTTTTGACAAAGCCAAGGTCTGCAACTCATATCAAAGGCTTGGGACAAAAAGGTTGTAACTCGCTTGATACAAAGAGTATTTCACACCAAGTCAAAAGGAGGTAACAATACAGTTACAAGTACAATACAAGTATGATCTTGTTACCAGTCATCACAAATTTGCTTTTCAAGAATTAGACAGCATAATACTTTTGAGGCAGACAGAATGATCTAAAGATCAAAAAAAATCCCTAGAACTTACATTCTTATGGCCTTAAAATCTTAAGTTTTTAAGTTTTCATAAAAACTAAAGTGGAACTCAGTATTGCACACCATCCTACCGTCTGAAAAGGCAAGCATGCACAGTTTGTATGGGTGGGGCGGGTATGTACCTAAAGCTTCCCAACACCAACACCTAATGAAGCTTGCACCCGTAACCTGCTACAACCAAACTTTACCAGTACAAAGCAGGCAGCCAAAAAAGCTGCTAAAGTAATGATCACAAAACCCAGCGATAAAGCAGGCTCTATGCAGGCTGTTAGCTGTTCACACATACAATATAGTTTACACAAAGCATGTCATGTTGTCAAAACATAGTAAGAAAACCAAATACTTGGTATCCTTTGTTACGTAGGGTTACATGTATATTGTTATTAATAGTGCCTATAGGAAGGAAGCGAAATTTAAGAAAATGGGTTATTTCTTTTTTCGTATTATAATACATACAGGTTACCTTTTGTTGTTGATCAATTCATTAACATGTATACGCAGAAACTAATAGAAAAAACTTGAATTCCAAATAACAACATTATTTTATATATTTCATTAAAATAATTTAATTTTAGACAATATATACTGATTTAGTATCAAAATATATAAAGTTTATTATATACTTATAAATGAAATATTGAGAAATATTGATGAAATAAAATGCGTATTTTCATTTTCCGTATTTTCACTGTAAAAATTTATTTTTCACTGCAGTGAAACATATTTTCCGTATTTTCACTGGTGTCTTGCCGGACTACTTTCTTTTAAATTCTGCCAGTACAGGAAAATCTTTCAAATTTTAATATCAAAAAAGAGAAAAATGTATATAATAAACAGAAAATTCAAGTTTTTTCTATAAATACATGATTTATTTTCATCTTGTGGCATGAAAATTACCATATTTCACTCGTGGCTACCGCCACTCATGAAATATTTATTTTCATACCACTCAATGAAAATAAATCATGTATTTATAGAAAAAACTTGAATATCCTCTATATACCAAAATCAACAAACTTATGTGTCAATAACTTGTCTTTAATTTCAATTAAATGTCTCAAGTAATTTTTACCTTCTTTAAAATTTCAGCATAAAAACTTGCAATTTGAATGTGCATTAAGCAGCAAATCATCATTTTTTATTGCAAGCAGTAAATTTTAAAAATTTTATGAAGAAAATCTATTCATCCTTCAAATTATAATGAAACTTTAGCAATTTAAAACTATGTTGATAAATTTTTGCTGCCAAAATGTCTTCCATTAGTTACTGAATTATTATTATTTATGTTAATTAAGAATACAAGTTAAAGGACATGTATATAATAGAGTTAGCTGGAATAAACAGTTAATAATAGACTGCCAGGTATTTATTTTTTTAGACAGTTTTGTTAATTTTTTTTTGTCCAAGTCATGCACGACTAGAGGTAACAGATAGTGGGTGGGGTAATCTCAGACATGCTTTGTATAAATTGTTCAGTACCTTTCTACATAAATGTGTTATATAAAAGCCCTTCATTGACCCTCGTTTATAATATGGACCTTTATAACGGGTAGTTTTTGAACCATCATGTACGGAGAAGGGGCAGCAGTTGTTCCTTTTGAGAAATGCAGTTTTACAGGCTCAGTGGTGCCTGATGAGTAAACAGGCATACTTCGACCTAGCCGGTATCTCTTGCGTCGACGTCGGCCTTTAAAATATAAATAGTTACCATGGAAACACAATGTTTTGGTAATTTGAACAAAAACGCTAATTTCAACATCATACTGACAAAAATATCTTACAGCAAAAATTATTTTCTTTTTCTTATCAAACCCATTAAATGTGTATTTTTAAGTTTATACATTATCAAAGTAGACATCTTTAAAACAATTGAATTATCAAAATGATTCATAAATAAAATACTTATACAATGACAACAAGAAATGGATAGTTTTCTGATTACATGTAAAGTTACCTCCCCTTTATGTGTATTACTCACAAAGTTACTTCCCCTATATGTGTGAACAGACATTTGCAGCAGTAGAGCAACACACACTGCTATTCAAATGGCCAAGTCACAGCAAACAAAAACACTCTGGGATGATAACAATGAAAAATGGGAATCTAAGGAGAATAATGATTTGTCATGAAATCTAACTTCTTCTGATACTGGTAAACTACTATGCTATATTTTCTTTTCTAAAAATAACTTAAAAATCTGGCATTCTGTTCAATAAATTAAGATCTCTTTGTCCTAAGCAATTTCTTATTGATCATCATTTCATAAAAAACTTATTTTACTGAGAGCAAAATTTTCTCAGCAAAAATGCATAACAAAATGATAAATTAAAATTAACCAATGAAAATAAAGCCAGTTTTACAGAAACAAAATCTTCATGTAACATTCAATCTAAAAATAAAAAATAACAGACTTAGCATGTTAACAAATTCAATACCAAAACTTTTCATGTTTTTTGGGGTTTTTTTTGTTTTTTATTTCATAGCTATATTTTTCATTGCATTTTCTTCTTTTCTTAAACAAAAAAAACACCCTTGTTTTTGCTTGGACTAGGTCTATCATTTGGTATTGAAAGTGTATTTATTCAATAGTTTAGCTTAAAATGTTAATGAAGAGTGAAATAGGTTAAAACGAAGCATTTTGTTTCATTGCCATTCCTATCGTCACATCATTAGCGTTAATCTTAGCAACCGACAGGCAGAGATTTTACATAACAAACTCATCATCACAGACACTAGAAGCTTGCACAAACAGCATCGTAACATCATCCCATGAATGGTAAAAAAAATACAACTCCAAACCAGAAAAAAATCGGTGTGCCTACCCAATGAGAAAAGCCCCAAACATGAGGTGATATTGCGCAACCACTCCGGGACCCGCTGATTGTGTACCTGACAATGATTCTCGTGCAATGTGTGACAAAAATGAATTGAAATAACGACTGGTTAACAGTTATAAAAACATATGAAACTTAACAACTGAGGTAATGGTCAATAACGCAAACTTCACACAAGCTTATATATAATTCATCGAGAAAAAAAAGAAAGAAATGAATTAACTAGCAAAACCATAAGTATTTTTCTAAATAGCTCCTAACAAAATCATCTTAAAAACTGACACAATTAAGTCCATATAATCCCTATTTCTTGATAACCATGTAGTAAATCTTGATAAAAATGCTGAAATTTTTAAATGCTGAAAAAGAATTTGATAACTAAGCTCACTCTAAGATATGCTGCCATTTAAATGCTGTTCATTGTAAAAAAATCAATATGAAAACATATTTTGCAAAAAAAATTTTTTTAGTATATAAATAGCAATTTCACAATGTGCAAATAAATACACATGAACAAATATACATTATGATACAAAATATATATGTTTAACAATAGTGGGTGTTAATTGCTACATGAGAGGTATTAAAATGTTCTTGGTCATTTACGCTACTGCTTATAGATATAGAAATAATATATTAAAACAGTCACATGCTTTCATCATCAAACAGTGCAATGTTTCTATTTATAGAATATTTACCATCAAATGCCAGAAACATCTCTGTTATAAACATATAACCATGCATTGTGAAACAAAAAAACTATTCTCAATTGTACAACAAATGTATAAAAAATGTATAATAATATCTGTGTATGTAATAAAATCTGGTATGAAAATAAAACATATTGTAAAAGTTAAAAACAGGAAGGTAAAATAACTTTCTTTTTCTATTTACACTAATAATCTATCAAATGATAATCATTGTTAAAAATCAAAACATAACTCTAAATGCAACAATCTACTTATTACGCCAGTAAAAACTCCAGATTCGACATCCAGTAAATGAGAAAGTATATACACAAAGATAATACAGTAAAATACCCACGACGCCCACCCCTCGCCCCCATGCCAAAACAAATGCATTGCCTATAGAAATTTGATATTCATAAATTGAAACAAGAAATGCAGTCATTTCACATTTGAATTACCAAAATAATACTTTTGTACTGAAACGTTTTGAAATTCATGCTTAGTATATCAGGAGAAAGTAACTTTGTTAAAAAAATGGCAGTTTTCGGGGGGACTTTTTTCTAAAACCAATCTGGCCAGCACAACATGGAATTGTCCTTTGCCCTCAACAAGCCTAGATTCTCTCAATTTCACAAATATGATACTGCTTATGTACTAATAATTTTCAATTGGGAAAGTGGCAGAACCTGGGCCTGGACGGTAAAGGTCTTCAGTTGAGCGGGTAAGATTAAAGTATTTAAACTTTGGACTTTTCTCCTCCTCTGGGTTGAAAGTGACGTTAATACTGGCATATGGGACTTTTGGGAATTTAATAGTGACTTCTGGTCGTTTAGCTCTACTACCACTCCTAGGTTGACCAGTGTGCTGTCTTGGAACTCCCAGCTGCCGTCGTTTCGGTCTGCGGGGCTGTGTGGGAAAAGCATCTATATTGTAATATTCACTAAGTAATTCTTGAGTTTGGGTGCTGCTATTAACTAGAGAGAGAGGATTATTAACATTACCTTTGGCCTGAGCTTTAAGTGTCTTCAGATCTGTAGTTTCCACATTGTTAACACTTAAAGCGGGACGCTCTCGATTATCACAAGGGGGTATAGTATAGTTAGTTGACACAGAAGTTCTTGACACAATTTTCTTTGATGCTAAATTGGATACATAGCTTGTAGTAGGAATAGCACCAGATCCAAACATATTCATTTTTGGGGCCAGTAACGGCGAAACCGGTGGTGACTTATTTAATCCTTTTTCCGAACGACTTTCGTCTATGTTTGTATCAGCTTCTGACCGACCAACCACAGAAACGCGACCTGTTTCAGAGTAACGACCTAACTCGGAGCTTCGTCCCTGTTCAGAAACACGTCCCTGCTCAGAGTTACGTCCCTGCTCAATATTACGAGTGTTTTCTCTCTGATGATGACTATGTAAACTAGCACTATCGCTGGTAGATTTTTCAGCAGGTACACTAGTGTTACTACTACTTTGATTTGCACTTAAATTGTTAACTATTTTTGGTGACTTTTGTACATGTGCTTTCTTTCTCACATGTGTGTGAGTTTCATTATTGTTTTCTTTTGTTGTTGACTTTTTAACAGGAGCTGAATTAGTTGTTTTCAAACTAGTATGCTCCTCTTGGTTACTTTCACTTTGAGGTCGCCGAGAATTTCCTGTGGTTTTATTGGACGTTTCAACATTGTTTCCAGTCAGTTTATCATTGAAAATCACTTGTTTTTCTTTTCTAGGGGAAAACACAGCATCAGGATCATTGTTAGTATTCCTTTTAACATTCATCCAACTTGGCTTTTTAATGGAGCCACCCTCAGCACATAGATTCATTCCAATGTACGGAGGTACAGTGACAACAGGCTGTTTGTAAGCCAACTCAAACCGTCCTATATCACAGTTTCTATCCCACCTTCTGTCCAGCACCACTGAAATAGGAGAAATAAGATTACACTTACATGTAAATTGTCACTGAATTTTGAGTTTTTTCATTTTTCTTGAACTATTAAAATATTTTTTGCAACTTTGATTATTTGAAAATTTGTCCACTTATCTGAAGACATGCAACTCTTGATTCAATTCAGGGCTTTCACTTTTATCTGGTGCAACAGATGTGCCAACAAAAAAACAAAAAAGCTGATAAGGTCAAGGGTCGAGGGAAATATTTTAATTTACTGAAAAACCTATGATATGGATTGCCAATTTGTTAATAATTAAAACCCTGTAAATTGCATTTCTGAAAAAAAAATTTACCTTTAAGTGTATCTTCGAGGACATTATGACAGAGTCGTGATGTAATGTCCGTACTACTTTCCATACTAGGACTAGAGTTAATCTCTATCAACCATGGTTTATAGTCCTCCGTCAACATGAAGTCAGCACCGTACAACTCAAATGATGACTGGAAAAATAAAAAACATCATGATATCTTAAGCACGCGTAACATTTTTCAGACAGATGATCAGAAAACATGATGAAAGTTTACAAACTAGTATTATATCTAACTTGTACATAAAAGGCAAACATGCTACCAACAGTATTCCTACAATTATAATCTGACATATAAATCTAAATATTTTCCAAAAATTAAAAAACTATCAACAAAATGTGTTTGTAATATACAAATGCCTGAATTTGAAATCTGATTCATAAATTAGATTTTTTTTGATGAAATTTCCTCAATTTTGAATTTGACAATTAAGGTAAACATATTTTTAAAGTCAATATGTCAAAAAGAGCTCATGAACAGGAGTCCAAAAATAAAGGCTGGATATGTTTTTGCAGAGGTTGTATACAGACTGATTAATAGGTCAATATTTAATATGGGGGGGGGGGGGGGGTGGTCAAGGAACAAAGAAAAAAAGTATTAAGTCAAACCTATAAATAAAGACAAGTCTCAACAAGTGGAAAAGAAATATTTTGAGTAACAATTTTTGAAAAATAAAATGACATAAAATCCTTTCCATATGACCTTTATTCACAGATTGCAAAGGTGTGACATGATGTATTAGGAAGTAAAAAACACTCACCTTTCTATATTCTACAAGATCTTGAGTGGAAAGTAATGAACAGATGATTGCTTTTTTCATCCCAGGATAAATCAAATCATCCCAGTGGTTTGGCAACTTTTGGTCTCTATAGTATAATAAAAATGTACATGTATATATACAAACATGACGACTGACTGTAATGCCAATGAACAAAATATAACACTTTTTAAATACTCATAAAAAACATTTTGTCCTTAGTCATTGCTATCTTAGTCCCAACAAGATCAGACGAACATGTGCGCATACATCAAATCGCCAAAGCGATAAATAAATCCAGCAAAAAGACTGAAAGCAGAGCTTGACAAAAACTACTTACTTAATGTAGTCAATAAACTGTTCATGTGTCCACATATTTTCTTCTGGCAGTTCTGTTGATCGTGGACCGTTTTTATAATGTTTTTGAATAGCATTGTTTGACAGATGAATAGCTTCATCGTAATCTTCCAGTGTAAACTGCTGGGAACAAAACCTGTAACATTAAATTGTTATTTTTAAATGATATTTCTCTACTATGAGACAAAATCTTGATAAGTCACTGCTTACAGCATAGAACAATATTAAAATAAAAAAGTTCACACTTAGAAACATATATGACATAAGTTCATGAGACCAAGTCTGTCCTAATGACTGATATTCCCAGAAAACAGTATTGTACTTAAGTCTCACTACCATGTGAGATCTGGCCTTTATTTGATTAACGTTAAGTTTGTCTTGGTTAACTTGACAAGTTTTGCATTCAAATTTCAGATTTATACTCTTTGCTTTAAATGTTCAATCTTTTCACCTACAAGAAAATGATAGAATGGGTTAGTGGTAGATTCAAACCCACCAGAGAAGAGATGGCTTCCTTAATTCACATTGGTAGGATTTCTGATTAGGTAATCCAGAAAGTGACCATTTGGCATGAGGTTAAAGCATGATATTTCGGTTCCCATAAAGAGGTTAAAATTAGAGGCAAAAAGGATGGCAAAAACAGAAATATGTATCAGGGATGTCAAATAATAAACTGCCTCAAAGCAGTTTTTCATCAAACTGTACATATGCAGTATAGAAAGATACATTTTAATGTTTGCAACTTAGAGTAACCAAAGATATAAATATAGATGTGATCCTGTACACAAACCTGAGGTAGCTATCCATATAGAAGTAGATAGTAAGAGGGTTCCAATCTGTGACCAGAAACCACTGTCGTATATCAAACTTACAGTTATCGATCAATATTATTATGGACGTTCTTGCAATTATAAAAACAAACACTCTTGTTTGTTTCTTTGGTTTGACAAACTGCTTCTGTATGTTCTAAGTGGGTATATAGGTTACAAGTGGGTTCAACGGTAACTAACATCTGCCCTTTACTGTTCAAGTAAATCCTAGCAGCTAAATTTGGCTTTTTCATGGGCATAGAGAAGCCTTATCCCGCTAGCTTCATGATATGGTTGATGTTTTTACCAGGTGGCGAGCTAGAGCCTGAAACAATACAATATGAACTAGCGTAACACCGCACCCTCTCTCATCTCTCCTCCCCCACGTTAAAGTCTGGGATAATTCACACCATTTGATATTGATGTCAATCACGAAAGCACAATGGATTTATTCTACTATCCAAAAATAAACATTATCACACAAAAAAGCAACTTCTATTTATTTGTGAAATTTTACAATGCATATGTTATAAAGAATAAAGCACTTTGTTTTGTCAAGAAGTCTTCTATGACCATGAAACTAGAATTATAACTGTGTAAAATTTTTCAGAAATCGATTATGTGGGGTGATATCATGTTTACCTGCATAAACAAGTTTGCATAAAATATACACTATTCCATAGACTCGCATATCTTAATGTACACTTGCCGTGCTCTTCACTTATGGACCGTCCAACTTTTAATCCATTTTGGGTTAAAAATTAAAATAGCACTGGATACTCGCTGTCTTGCAACATCCAATTAGACCAGATCCGATAGTGGACTCTATGCCAGACTGATTTCTCGTTCTTGTCACTCGGTACATCTCTCTCTCCCATCTAGATTCCATGTTGCAACTAGATAAATTAATAAGTTCATATATACGGAATGTTGCTCTTGGCTAAATGATTTACCTAGATGTGCTCACTATCAGATATAACCTAACATTCTCATCTGCTGACCAGTCCTCTCGCCTCGTCGTGTGGTGTCTGGGTTTGATTGTCTCTTGGTCGGTTATTATCATCCCAAGATTTCGACGTTGAGAATCCTATAATACAAGTCCATTTTTAAAACAAACTTTAAAGCTGACTTAAAAGTGATATAGAATGTTGCAATTCAGTTCTGACCTAATCGTACATATTAACTTGCTATATGTAACCTTACTCGTTACTGACGCTTTTAGTGACCAACATAGATACGCCAGTGTGGCTCTGCCTTTTGGTTTGGACATCCCTGTGTGTGCACATCTCCATCACACTTCTTGCACCTCCAGGTATACAGGCAGGCGATTGCTTTTTTATTTCTGGCTTCCTTTCCACTATTCTCAGTCTGGACCCTATTAATTACTTTGCTGGCACATTTGTGTGTGTGGTGATCACTGAAAATCACAAAGTGAACGGTATGCATTGGTTGATTGTACAAAGTGAAAGGTGCTCTTAATGACTGATTTTGCTTTTTATGCCAAATTTGAGCTACTTCTGTTGTAATTTCTTAGGTTGATTGTTCCCCTTTCACCAGCTTTCATCAGCTATACATTAAATGTACATTGTTGATTTCCAATTGCTCCACTCATAAAGTCGTATAAGCTACTTATATCAACAAATCAACCTGGTTCTGAGCAATTGATCCGCACAGCCAATGTTGAGATCCATTGTATGACGCTACTTCCTAAATCAAGGCTGTCAAACCTACAACCCTTCAACGATCTACCAAATCCTTGTGCTGGTCTTATTGAGGCGCCAGCCGGCACACATTTTGACACCGCCTGCAACTCGTATTTTACTTCTTTGGGGCAACAAGGAATCATGTCACAGTGCATGAGCTTATTGGGTTTTGCTTCAGCTGACATGTAACTTGTTTTACAGATTGAGAGAGGCGACGATAATCTTAAGCGTTTAGATTTTAACTTGAAATGTCGTTATGATGCTATCTTCATTTACGGCTCTGCCATCACACACTTTCTTCTTATTCATAGATAAAGGAATACAAATCCAGTCCTTTTATATAAAATAGAACCTATCTACATGTATATTAAAGCACCAGTTTCAAACAAATAAAAACACATTTTGTAACTGGCTTTTAACCCTTTAATGACTTATCAATGCTTTGAAGTTACCCTTCCCTTTGATTATAATTTGCAAACAGCAAAGTTTGTCTTCCTTGCCTTATGAATAAAAACTGTTTTTATAACACCACACTGTTATAGTCATATCACAACTTCTCCAGTGTTACTGAAGATAAGACTAGTTTACCCTGCCTTGCATTCTTTTCCAGTAAAAACTGAACACCTATGATTGTATAATACATACCCGTTGCCAATTTAGGGACTGCCGTAAGAAATGGTGTATGCATGGCCTGTGTAATAGAGTGCTATATATAATTGTACGAGATTCTTTCATGTCGATATTACATAATCATAGCATCCCTGGTTCCAAGACACTGCTTAATTGTGTGCATAATCTTTGTAGGCAGTACATGACCATCGAGTTCTTGTCTCTTTATCTCTCTCTCTCATAGAAATGAGTGATCTCTCCTCTTAAATTCGTTTTAGTTCAATGATTTAAGCTAATTTTAGAGACATTTGAACTCGCTTGACTCATAAGGCTCATCAAATATCTATCGGCTCTGCCAGAGTAGGTCTTGATAATGGTGTCTATTATTCAATTCCGTCCAACTAAATTTGTTAAACTTACACTCATTCAATATGTTCTATAAATTACTTATTATAGAATACTTACTGTACAAGTTGGTAGTACCATGTGATCATTTCATCCCACTGAGCAGGAGTCAAAGCATCTCTCTGAAAAATGGAGGCACCGTATATAACATAATTTAATGTGTTGCTTTCCAATAGGCCTGAACGATAAACCATGCATGCATTACTTAAGAAATAATATATCCCAAGCGATTAAATCACTGATTGGGATATATTATTTCGATTCCAACATGAAATCAACAAATATTAAATGCTGCAGTACCTGATATCTAACTAAATTGCGTCTGATTTGTTTCCGTACTTATTTTCAGTGCGTCACATTTTTTCATGGTAACGTCACACGTCTAATTATGGTTACGTCACATTTCTAAATAGAAATGTCAAGAATTATTTTAATGCAAATTCTAACACGACCCGCATTTTTCCCTATTGAACATAGAAGAACCGAAAGTGTGTGTTATTATGCTATAAAATCACTGTTTGACGTTCTATATTTAGACATGTGACGTAATCATTATAAACGTGACCTAACACAAAAAATGTGATTCGCTGACAATAAGTACGGACACAAATCAGGCGCATTTTAGCTAATTATCATGTACGGGCAGCATTTATTTGTTGATGTCGCGTTATGAATCGAAATAATATATCCAAATCGGTGATTTATTGCTTGATAACATCACTGTTTGTCGTTCGGATGCGCATCATTATATCACTCGGGCTCTACGCCCTCGTGATATAATTCCCGGCATCCGAACTCCAAACAGTGATGTTATTTGAGCAATAAAATCACAGAGTTTGGGATATATTATTTTCTTAAAAATAACACACACTTTCGGTCCTTCTATGTTCAATGGGGAAAATGTGGGTCCTGTAAGTATATACTATAGTGCAAGAAAAATTAATATTTATTTCGATTCTAACATGCTTACAAAGAAGAGAATTGATAAAAATATGTGAAACTAAATTGAGCATAGAAGTATTATTTTCATCATTAGTTTATTGACATCATATATGATGTCATATGACATGTGAGCATTTGTTTTTTATGCTAAGCATAATTGTGTAATAATGCACTTGATGGCCCTACCAATTTGAGAAGTGTGCTGGTTGCTAAAAATTTAGCATTATGTCTTTTATTAATAACATTGAATAATTCCCGACTCAAAGCAGGACAGAGTCCATTGAGAAAACCCTCCTGGAATTCTAGAAGTTACATACACACTAGTGAGCTGTGAAATGTTTTAAATATATTTTATATTTTGCAAATATTTCTTTATTTATTTAATGCACTTTTTGTCTATAAAACAGTGCTACAGATGTCAGGCATTTGTAACATCATATCCAATAGTCTGCCTTATATCATGGTGACTTTATATTTAGGGTTTAATCCACAATTTTATGAAAATAAGTATACAAATTATGTAAAATTATTACTGACTTTTCCTTAGTTGAAAATTTCATAAAATTAATACATTATAATTATGTTTATACATAAATGACTAAAAATAGAACTCACTTCAACAGGTTGGTCAATATCGTCATGGTTTCGGAAGGTGAGATATTTTTCACACTGGACCATGGCTCGATCGAGACATTTCTGCGGTACTATGATTCGTTTCTTCTTCTTTTTACTCCTACTGCTATCTGGAGGTTTGGCAACTGTGAAATATAGAAAAGGTTTAGAAAGATAAAAAAATAATTAAACTTCCAATTGCTTGTTTTTGCCCAATTTCCAGCAGGCATTTTAATCTGTAGAGGAAAAAAGTTTTCAGAATCGTTTTAAACAGTACTAAACCAATTCTGATGAAAGTGTTTTTCTTCTATTTTATTTTTTTTATTTAAACATATTTTCTTCTAATATTATCAATAATTAACAGAGATATAAGTGCTCATACATAATACATAATGAATCTAATAATCTTATTACCTCTAAATAAACAATAATTATACACTATGATAAATGATATTGAATAAAGGTCATCATACTGTAATGCTTTCCAGCAAAATAATCTAAAATCGGCCAATATCGTAGCAAATCGGTTATTTCCAGAACTTTATTTTTTTTAAATCTTGGGCATAGGATTATTTACAATCACTCATTTATTGCTTTATTGCTATGTACTAAATTCCGGTTATAAACGATTAAAAGTTATTGCCAATACAGAAGATTGTGAAAAAAAAAATTCAGGAAATGACCGATATATTACGATATTGGCGGATGTTAGAAATGTTTTCGCGGTAAGACTACCATAAAGGGTATAAAGCTATATTAATAATTGTCTGTAATCTTGATAAAAAACATATCAAAGTGCCCTAATTGAAAGAATATTGTTTGTAACTTTACAATAAAGTGGGCACTGCATGTACACTGTACACAATCATTGCTTAGGACCTACTTAATATAGCACAAAAGGAATGTTTTATCCTGTTTGTAACAAAATTCATGTGCAATAATTCAAAAGAGATGCTTTTTTATTAAAACATTCTCTAGATGACCAGGGGAGAAATTAAGAAAATTACAGATTCTTTCATTCTTTTTCAGTAAATAATTCACCACTATTTCAACAGTTAATATTGCTTTACAGCCTTTAACCATTACTCTGCTAAAAATTTTAAATGAACTTGTCCATCTTTCAATCTGGACAAAACCATTCATTTTAGAGAGTTTTTTTTTAAAGTATTGACTAAATAGCAAACGGTACAGACCATGATCAGACAGGAAAGATGTGCCAACTGGTTGGCACTGGACGCAAGGCTAGATTCTGTGTAGCTGCCAGCTGGCAAAGGCTTTATATAGGGTACCAATATTATGAGAGAAACAAGAACGTGTTTGTTAAACACAAATGCCCCCGGCTCAGATTCTTGTCAGAAAACAATATTTAAAATAAAGGCTGTATGGGCAAAGTGTAAAAAAACTATTTTAAGCACTGGTGACCTTGACCCAACTGACCCTAACTCCATCCAAAGGAAGAATATCATGCAACTTATTTCCTACCAAATATGAAATAAATCTGTCAATATATAAAGGCTGTATGGGCAAAAGTGTAAAAATCTATTTTTAGCACTGTTGACCTTGACCCAACTGACCCCTAACTCCATCCTAAGGTAGAAATACCATGTAAGTTTTCTTCCTACCAATTATAATACAATCTGTCATCAATAAGGCTGTATGAGCAAAAGTGTGTAAAAAATCTATTTTTAGCACTGGTGACCTTGACCCAACTGACCCCTACCTCCATCCAAATGAGAATACCTCAATTTTATGTTCCTACAAAATATACAAGACATCTGTCGATAGAATAAGGTTAATACACCTGTAAAAAAGTGTAAAAAATCCTATTTTTTGACATTGGTGACGTGAAACCGTGACCCAAATGACCCCTTACTAAAGGAAAAAAGAGGACCTCCAATTGGTATGACTATTATAAACATGACATGAACATTAACTTAAAAATAAAGGCTGTATGAGCAGAAATATTTAGATTTATTTTTTTTTACACAAGTGACCTTGACCTTGACGCTAGAGACAAAAAATTAGAGGACCGTTAAAGGTATCCACCTACCAAATATGAAAGATATCATTAAATAAATTAAGTAATTAGCCTATATTAGGTGAAATTTTTTGATAAATCCAACTTGGCGAAATAGCCTGTTAACCATACAAGTCCCTATTTTCAAGTGATAAAAAGGGAAATATACTGGGATAATGGATCCGATGGCGTACATTATATACAGCTTGGCGAATATCATGTAACTTTGTATTGTTTTAAGTAAGTGTGAAAATTATTAAGCCATTAGTTTCACGATAGAACATAAGATATTTCCAACTTGCCGGTTTTAGGTTAACCTTATTCATTTCTAGAGTGATTCTGAAATTAGGGCCATAACTTGGTGCAAATCGGAGCCATAGTTATGTACTTTGCCAAATCACTATACTTTGTCTGGATAAGTAAGTTGTTGTAATTATGAAGCCATCTTGGTACAGGTAGAACTTAAGAAAAATCCAACTTGCCATTCTAGGTTAACCTTGTACGGACAGATGGACGGACGGACGGACGGATGGTACAATTACTATATGCCCGGGGCAAAAAAACCTAGGATGTGTAATAAAGCTTATCATTATAAATGAAAACTATTCTATCTTAAAAATGTGACTTTTTATATGAAAATAATGCAAAGCTGAAAGTGAACATGTGTAGCATAGATATATTTGATATACATGTATATATACTAGGGTGAAAATAAAACATTACATTTTGGTGAATATAATTTTAAACAAATTTTGTATAATAATACACTTGCTAACATGCACATAGGCCAGTGTAACATATATCTAACTACAAGTGTGGATCAAGCAAACGTTATTTTTCATAGGAAAGCATCTAATGGGTTACTGTACCTTTAACATGAAAAAAATCTGATCATTTAAAAAAACATTAAACAAAAACCAACAATTCATAATTTAATATTAAAAAGTTCAACAAATCATTGTAAGATATGGCTCTAGCATGTAATGTTTTATTCTGATACAGTGATAATTCATGTCAAGTAATTTTCCAGTTTTCTGTCTGAAAAATTTCAATCTTATAATGATTATTTGAGAGCTCACTGTAACCTTGACCTTTGTTTGACCTTAGTGATTAGATTCTTGCAAATTGTGCTTGATGTTGCTAGGCATTTATGAAATTTGGAAAGCTCAATCTTTTTATAAATTCAATGTGACCACTGACCTTTAAATGCATTGCGGTTTATGTTTTTTATGCTGCTATGGAACTTTTACATTATGTTTGTACAAACCACCACTCTTCTTACTAATTGTTTCAAATAGCTTTACAGTGACCTTTTACCTATCTGAGTAATTAATTTCATGCAAATGTCACACTTTCTGGATGTACTTATAATCAAATAATGTGCCAAATCATTTTGATATTTAATCTTGCAAGCCTAAGTTTTCGGAATAATAAAACAAATTGCATATCTTTCACACTGATTCAATGACTTTAATCAAGTAGGACCTTGAAACTATTAGAAAGGTAACATGTTTCTATTCTGGTACCTAAAGTTAGCAAATTGTTGACACTATATTTAGATCGTCAATTATTCTATTCTGTTCAATCACAACTTTCAACTGCTAATATAACCATAAAAATTGTTAGAAATAACTACTCAACATTTTTACTCCAGTGTTAAATTCATTCTCTAGAATCTAATAAGCAAATTTTAATATGTAAAACAGATTATCAATTCAAAATATCTAAATGACTAATCACTGAAAAACAAAGCAGTATGAGACTACTTCTACGCTATTTTTGGTAATGCAAAGTGTTTGACCTAAATTCTAACCAATTAAAAGTCATGCAATTTTAATTTTATTCGATATATAATTTTTTTTTGCATCATATTTATAGAAGGGTTCTTAAAGGGACTCAACTGAGGTTTATTGACATGACCAGGCTGATTAATTTTCCATTTGATGTAGATCTAGACCAATCCTTTGTGCCCAAAATTTCAGATCATTCACTCACTTCCAGAATAAATATTTAAATTGTGAAAAATGACTGAAAACTGAAAAGCATTGCACTGTGCTAAGAATAGCACAAAAATACGATTTTCAAGTTTATTTCTGGGTATATTTCTAAATTATCTTTTGCATATCTTTCTGCTTTAAGTACCCCAGGTGATGTATGTAAGAAATTCAAATTTTATATTTTAAGGCCTTGGACCTCAGTGGAGTTCCTTTAATAACATAAATTTGGTAGAGTTTTAAGTCCAAGTGGATACCAAGTTTCAAGATGAATTAGTTGTAAAAGAAGACATAGGTGCCTCTCTATAAAATGTTCATGACATAGACAAAAGTACATCATGTAGAACCACTGACATTTCAAAGTCAGATTCCAACCAATATTGGATTGTGAGGCAAGATTCAAAATCAGTACCATTAACCTGAAACTTTCACTATCTTATACAAAACATGAGCTCAGAAAAATTTAAAATAATAACAGAAATGCACCCAAACCTAAATCTAACTACTTTTCACATCAAGACATATAACCCCTAATCTGCTGAATTTTCTATAAAAAAAATTGCCTTCCATTTCGGAACAGTCCATTATCACTTTTAGGGATGTCACAATGAAAACTTTAAAGTTGGTCAGACTACACGAATCAGGAAAGAGCCTCAAAGATCTGACTGCATGAATCAGTCACAAGCCAATTGTGCAGGATCGTCTGGCAATTCACTGGTAGCAAAAGTTTTGCAGTTTTTGTTTCAGCAGTATAAGGGTTAATATTTTAAACTTAGAATCACCTCATTATAATCAAGGAACAAGTCCCTCTAATTTTGGACATCAAACAAAACTTGGGGGGTCTTAAAGCACACAGGGCTCACATCAAGATTTAGGTTATTGGTAAAATCTCGTAGACGGGTACATAATGAAAAAAAGGTGGAATTGCTACAAAAGCCATGCCATGATTATATTGGATCAATAACAAAGAAATACATAAATAAATTAAAACAGGATTGAGATATGGTGAAATGAAAAATAAGCCGTCCTCATCGAGCTGTCAATTATTATTTTAAATTTCATATATAAATATAAATACTATGTAAACAATTTTTTTTTGAAAACATCAGACTGTTTTGAATTTCTTAAACTTGTATATAAATTCATGCATTTTAACAAATATTCACAATAGAAAATTGCCTACATCCTTTTTACATACTGTTTAAAATTTCAAGTTTTTTTACTACACCATAGTATTACGAGGAAATTAGTTAAATTTTCTTTTGAATCTTTCCGCTCACCATACTTTTTTTATTGACAATGCATGCAACAGCCCAATGTGTTTAATAACTTACCACCATTCTCATCAATTTCTACTTCCATATCTTTGTCTTCCTCATCTTGTTTATAATTATAAATAAATTCATGTGACAACAATAACAACAAAACCAGGTCATGTGACTTGTATAAAAATGTCATGTGACTAAAATAAAACTTTTAGGGAAAATAGAAAAAGGGTATGAAGTTTTGAATATCTGACTAAAAAATGAGTAATATTCACAAAAAAGTACAAAGTAACAAATGGGGATTCCTATAAACAGAAAAAAATTCATCAAAAAAGTCACTCCCCCCATCTCACACACCTTGTCTGCCTTAAAATAACTGTGCTTCCGGTAAAAGAATAAATTATTTAATGAACACAAAGAAATAGTATTACTTACTTTATTTTAAAATCCTCGTTTATTTGAGAATACTTCAAAGTATATAAGAACAGTCAAAAGATCATTTTCAGATATTAATTACGTCTAGCTCACAAAGGTCTGACAGATAGTATAAATTATACATTCCTGGTACATACCTGAGGCTAGAAATTCTTTTTCTTTCCTTTTTTGTTCTTCTTCAGCTTTCTTCTGTAAAGCATGTACACATAAATTATCAGTTGTTTGATTTGGCCTTGAACGGGTACATTCTGGGTTTGTACATTCAAACAGCACCGAATTATCTTCTTTCGGGACATTTTCTTTATCACGACTTTCCTCGTTGCATTCGCCACCCTCCATGTACATGTTGGTGATGATCTTAAGAATGTTAAAACAACTTGTCAGTCTGAAATCATCTGAAATAAAAAACAGAAAATTTGACTTTCAATTCTTTTTTTTGTCATTATTACAATTTAAGTAAATGGGCTATGAAATTAAATCAAGTATAAACCTTAACTCATGAAATGTACTCAAATCAAGTGCTATGATTAAATGAACCCAATGCCCCCTTACCTTGACTTTTGACCTTGACTTTCATGTTATTGTGAAGGTTTAAGTTTTGCGACACATTCTATACTGTTTGCCGACTTATTCTACATTTTCATCTTGATATTCCCTAAATTGATAATTGACAGTTCCAAAAAATATAAACAAGATAAGTCCATATAAGAAATTTAGGTTAAAGCAGCATGCCTCCAGATTCATGCTCATTTTCATGAAAATTTTGAAAATATATTTAAAAAGTAAAATGTTGTGAAGTGAACAAAGAAAGTAAACAACACATTGTAAATGGCACATACAAACCATGTAAATTACCAAAAAGCAGGTAAAAGTATGCACAAAAAGTACTTCATTAGTTTATTTCAAGATACAGTAGAACTTTGATAAGTTGAAGTTGAAGGAACTTGTGTAAAAACTTTGACACATCGGGAATGCAAATGAAACTGATTCATATAGGGGAAAAAATAGGGACTTTTGTTTACTTTGACATATCAAGAAAATCAACTGAATTAAGTTTGATTCATAGAAGTTTCTTCTGTATTTCTTGTACCTATAAATGCTGCCTTCTCCTCCTCGTGACTCAGTCTGTAACATCTCGGATAAAACTCATCCGGATCTGACTCGTCAAACCACGGCACCTGACGCATATTTACACACAAGCCAACCTATAAAACATTCAACAATACATATTACTGCAGAACCTTAATAAAAGCAATGTTTTATTTTAAATGTTTTATCCAATCACAAGCACGAAATGTTTATTTGACAAAAACACGTTTGTTTGATATAAATATTAAATGCACAACACAAAGATATGAATTTGTTAATTATCATTTCATACTGATCATTTAACACTGACAATTTAATCTAACATAACACTGCAGAATAAGAACAAAACAAATAATACTAGAATTATGGCCGTTGAGTTTGATCCTACTTTACCTGCTGGAACCAACAGTGGCCAGGCTGTGTAACCAGTATAGACCTTAGTCAGCCTGGTTAGATTCTGTGCAGTCTGACCTCACTGTGACACTCTATGATGAGTGAAGCTAAATATTTGTATTTTGATATCAAAATCTCTTTAACTTAAAAGCAGGGCAAATCCATTACACAAATCAAGCAGATTATTGTTTGATATTATCCAATGGTAACAATACCAGTTAAGGAGTCTTACTGTTATGCTTGGACCCGCCAAAAAAATCTAACATCAAACCAATATCGCAATAAATCAGTCAATTCCGGAACGTTATTATTCACAATCTTCGGTATTCAATAATTTTCAATTTTCATAACCGTACTTTAATACATAGCGAAAAAGGGTGAGTGATTGGAAATAAGTATGCCAAAGATTTTGAAAAAATAATGTCCCAAAAATAACTAATTTGCTACAATATTGGCAGATGTTAGAATTTTTCTGGCTGGAAATCATTACAGTAAGACTACCGGTACCTTAAGATTTAAAGTCAAAATGCTAGATAAAATTTCTTACACTTTCAAAATAAGAAAAGCATGTTGTCAAATCTAACAGGGTATCGTAAAATCGAACATTATGTGACTGAAGAATACATCGAGATATTTTTAACAAACCAAAATTTGAATCACAAACCTTTGTAGTGAAGGAACCAGCCTTGCAATAATGGTTGACCATCTGATCTCTGGTGAGGAACCGGTAATCTATGACATCACGCTTGAGCACCCATATAAATGTAGGGTTCACATTACGCACTATGCGAGACTGAAAGTACGAAATTCATTAAAAATCATTTGAATAAGTTATACATGCATACATATGATTAAATTCAAGCAAAGAAGAAGACATCTACTGGTATCTCTTTTAAATAGATAAGTGGTGGCATGGCCGAGTGGTTAACACGTCAGACTAATAATCTAAGGATTGCTGACCATGTGGGTTCAAACCCTGTCAGGAGCAAGACGTTGTTTCCTTGAGCAAGAAACTTTACTTTCATTGCTTAGTACTGGTTGGTTCCGTGGACAGATTCAAGAGTGTTAATAAGCTTATAGCTTCCAAAACAAACTTAAAATGAAATTTGTATAAACAAAATAGAAATGTCAATATCAATGATATATTCAACAGTGAAGTAAAAAGACATGTTTATGAATTTTTATACTACACTTCAATGTTATTATTATTGTCATAAAAATGCTTCTAAATAGAGAATTCTGAGTTGCTACTGTGTGTCATTGGTTGCTTTCATATATTAACTACAAAATAAGCCAATCATAAAAGATCAAATATACCATAATTCCATATATTCCATCATCTTCTTCCCAGGGAGCTACTTTTGGCTGATCATCTGAAAATAGTTATCACACATTTTGAATTTTTGAGAAACATTAATCAGGAAGTACCAACACATTAAATATCTAATATACCAGTTTATAAATGAGGCCACTATAAGAATCAGTAAAACAGAAAGGACAAACTGGCAACCTTGCAACTCCACTGACATAGATTTCAGGGAGTATAAAAACAGCTTTCATAAAATACCTGGTATCTCTTTATATTTTAAATTGATGACTCCCTACCCTATGTTTTATATAAATTACAAAGAAATCAAGTTTTATTTCACCTAAAGGCCTTATAAAAGTTTGCTCTTTCAAACGACCGACACACTTAGTTTAAACAAGATTGCATTTGAGAAAAATGCTATGCCACCGCATTAATACAACACTAAATAGTAGTGTAGGAACAGATTTTTTTTTGTTTCTATGCAATTGAAGTTTGTCATAATGCATAGATCCCTGACCTATCTAATTCTTATTATCAGATTAGTGGTTAAATCTATTGTTAATCCAATAAAAGATCAGAGTAGGAATATATCAATGCACTTGAGTCTGGTGAATTTGGTGGTGAAGGCCATATTTCACACAGCCTATTAATTTCATGACTACATCAAAGGACAACACAGTTAGACACTTTGTCAAAATCTAGGTCAGCTGATATCACTACACAATGTTTCATGCAAAATATCTAACCTCTAGCATTTGTCAATTGCTAAAAATTTTTTTTTTAAAGTTTTTACTATAAGTTTTTACTATATACATATAAGGAAAACCAATGACCCCCGGGACGGGGCCAATTTTGACCCCAGGGCTATAATTTGAAAAATCTGGGTAGAGGTCTACCATACAATGCCTTATGCAAAATATCTAAGCTCTAGGCCTTTTGGGTCTTTACAAGAAGGTATTTTAAGTTTTTACTATATGTACATATAGTGAAAATCAATGACCCCCGGGCCGGGCCGATTTTGACCCCAGGGCTATCATTTGAACAATCTTAGTAAGGGTCTACCATACACTGCCTTATGCAAAATATCTAAGCTCTAGGCCTTTTGGGTCTTTACAAGAAGGTATTTTAAGTTTTTACTATATGTACATATAGTGAAAATCAATGACCCCCGGGGCGGGGCCGATTTTGACCCCAGGGCTATCATTTGAACAATCTTGGTAAGGGTCTACCAGACAATGCCTTATGCAAAATATCTAAGCTCTAGGCCTTTTGGGTATTTACATGAAGGTATTTTAAGTTTTTACTATATGTACATATAGTTAAAATCAATGACCCCGGGGCAGGGCCGATTTTGACCCCAGGGCTATAATTTGAACAATATTGGTAGAGGTCTACCAGACAATGCTTTATGCAAAATATCTAAGCTCTAGGCCTTTTGGGTCTTTACAAGAAGATTTTTTAAATTTATTCTTATAATCCCTTTTGGTTGCCATGGCAACCAGATTTCTGCATGGAATGAAATTCTTTGAACAACTTTGGAAGCCCTTCACCCAAGGATCAATCCTGCCAAGTTTGGTTGAAATTGGACTAGTGGTTTTTCACAAGAAGATTTTTGAAGTTCACTATATATAACCTATATAACACACACACACACAAACAAACACACACACAGGTGAATCGCTATATGCCACCGCATCGCAGATGCTGCGGTGGCATAAAAATTACTTTTTATTGTCACTAAGATATTTTTAAATATAAACTTAGAACACCTATTCTAATCTACGATTCTACAAAACTATGATGTAACTATTCATATAATAGATGTAGTGTTTTATAAAATACAGTGACAGATAAAGTTTGAACCCTTAACCTGCTGGAACTGTCATCGATTACACTTTGGCACAGTATTGAACCAGGCCAGCCTGCGCTACCGTGTAGTCTGACCAAGCTCTATACTGTTGTTCAAGCTCAATTTTTGTATTTTGATACTGAAATCCTTTAGACTTTGAATGGACTGTTCCAAAATATATAGCTGGACAAGTCCATTTCATAAATTCACCAGGTTAAGGGTTTTTCTATATACAAGCTAAAAAGTTAGAGAAATACTGTAGCTACAGTTACAACTTGAACGTTTTACTGAAATGCAATATGAAGATAAAATATTTAATAATTGTATAATCTACTAAGTTTTGAAATACTGCATGTTTCATGTATATGGATAAAGTAGAACTAACTTTTCATTTTAAAAGTATGACAGGCATTCCATTGTCAATTAAATGATTAAGGTAAGTAACAAACAAAATTAGTTTTATAATTATAAGAGAATAAGATTTTATTAATTTCTTTTGTAGTATTTTTTGTTTTAATGTTAATCAGATTCTTGTTTTAATGGAAAATTTTATAATAATGAAATGGCGCTATTACACCTATTAAATATATGCACCAAAGTTAAAAAGATATTAGGCAATGACACTACAGTTTTCACAAAGAATCAATATTGTTTTAGAGTTATCTGCCCTTGAATTTACCATAATATAGCAAATATCTTTAAATCCACTATTAAAAGCTGGAAACAAAGTGATCCCTCGGAAGCATTAAATCGCAACAAAATCACAAGAGAATTGCAGACTCGGTTTGATTGAGTCTGTACATCATTATTCCTGAGGAATAATGAATACGTGCAACATCCCTCACACCCCCTAGCACCGGCTTGAGCGGTACTCAATTCTCAACATTTAATAGAGCTGGCATCAATGATCCCGAAGGACCAGAAAAATAAGTTATGTTTATACATTAAGTGAGGAGTCCTGAGAGTAAAAATTACTAATATTCATTATCTATATATATTTCTTACAGTATAGAAACATTCAAAGTAAAAAAGCTGACATAGCCATATACTATAATGGATTAAAAATAAAATGCAGTGATAATATATATTATGTTTTTCTTTATTTTTAACTCAAACTTCATGGGAAGCATTTACGAAGTGGTTAAGGTGTCTGCCTCTAAACCTAGAGTATGTAGGCTTCATCCCTATATCTACTGCAATAACAACCATCCTTCCACTGTCATACCATTTAGAATCCTGGTATTTAATAAAGTCCCAGAAGACAAGTCAAAAATAATTATTCTACTTTGAAAAAGCTTGTTTAGCAAAATAAGCATAAATAAATATGTGAAAGCTGATAACTCTTCAACAAAAATGTGGAGTTTTATTTTTAAGAACAAAAAAATAGGACAGAATTTCAAGAAAATAAGCGACTGCACTCAAATTTATATATTTTAAAATCCCACACATATATAATATTCATGCTTTGAGAAAAAGAGAATGGGCAGAATACAAATTTCAAAAATGAAAGTTACGTATACAAAAACACACAATGAAGCAATTTTAAACTGATCTTTATTAACCATAATTAATTGGCATGTTCACAATATCAAGAATCAGAAGTTTTCAGAAAAGAAAAAAAAGAAAAATCTACCACGGTATTAAGAACTAGATTAAATAAGTCTCTATTATTTTTTTGCTATATTCATAAAATAAATGTATAGAGTATTTCAACGGTCCAACCCAATACAGTTCATAACACCTTTATTTATAAGTTTGTTGAGTTACAAACTTGTATTGTCGGACCCTTGATTTGTAGATTTTATAAAGAACAGATTTTGCTCAAGTAGTTTCTATATAGATATAATGGGTGCATTTTTTTTACACTCTTACCTTGTGAATTCACAGCACATTTCACTATAACATAAACATCTTTAGGTAGTCAAAACAAGCGAAAAACAAATAACAACCGTTGCCCCTTTTAAAAACATGATAAAAGTAAATTTGCATTTTATAACTTCAGTCTTGAAACAACGTTATGTCATTTACATTTAGGGTAGACAAACATTTTGCATAAATTTTTACATTTAAAGCTGCTTTTTCATAGATTGTTTTTTCTTTCCTCAAGTTTTTGTTCAAACGACTTGTCATAATTTGAAAAAAGAATGATAAATAAAATTTATAAAGTCAGTTACAATGTACTTTATTATATGAAATATAAAAAAAAAGGGAACAAATATAGATTTTTTCAATTATTTCAAAATAATATCTCGTAAAATATACTGTTTTGTAACCTGCCGGACAAAATCACATCCCTACACCTATAGGTCTATGATACTATGTGATATAAAAAAAAAATCCCAGATGATGTAGAGAAAATTAGCTCGGGGGTGCACATGGACCATTAACCTTATGAGTATATGAGTTTGCAAATACATGCAAATTTAATTGACTGTTACAATCCCAACTCTAAAATCTTACATTGTTATGAAGATAATAATAGCTATAAGTATCTTACTGTCACTATCTGTATCATCATCATCATCGTCATCATCATCATCGTCATCGTCGTCATCATCATCATCATCGCCACCTCTTTTCCGTCGTTTCCTTGTCTGTTTTTGAGGTCCTGGTATCCTGTAAAACTTCTCGACCCATCCACGTTTTCTTAAACACTGTCGAATTGCAGAGTAACCACCTTGTATAGTAAACACCTTTTTCATCTAAGAAGAGAAAAGTTTATACATGATGCAAATGTGAAAAAAAAAGTAATCTTAAGTGTCAAAAGGAAAATATCATCAATATAAGAAACCTTTACCCTGCTCATTTATTGTAGAAATTAACTTACACTTCTTCAAGTTTAGAATTGTCAGTTGTTGATTATAGACTTTTATACTAAAATACTGAACAAAAATAGATGACCACAAAAAGAGTGCTGTTGCGACCTGCGGCCCTTTACTGGCCTGGCACTACATAATATTCATAGCAAAAGAAAATCATTATCACTATCACCACTTAAGAGTTCATCATGAACTCACGCCCTTACATGTATGTTCTTGTCTGTATATAGATTAAGAATTAAAATATCAAGTCATACCTTTATAGCTTTTTCAGCTTGATCTTTGGCTTTGGCAAGACGATCAGAGTTGGCAGTTGAGGTGATTTTACGAGTAAGTTTTGGTCGGCCAAGTGATGGCATTGTTTTACTGCGCGACAGTGCCGAGCCATTCTCGATGTCATCTGAAATATACAGACATTCACTTTATATTTATACACAAGTAACTAATGTCACTATAGGGCATCTTTGTGGTGATTGGATAAAAATACTGTAGTGCTATTTATAGAATATTTTCTGTAAATGTGTTCGAAAAATAACATAAAAATGTATTCACCTAGATGTGATGAAGAACAATTTCCCATGTCAAACTGTAGAAATTTTGGGGCAATATATCTCTTACTGCTAGAATTTTTATAAGCTTCCACTGTACTCATGAACCGAACTTCCAAGGGAGGTAACTCCATCTTCATATCATTTTTAAACAAATCACAATATTGATCCAGAAAACTTATTAAGTCAATAGTCCTTTATAATGTATTTTCAAGCCTGACTTTGCATTATAGTCATAATAATTCAACATAACTAGATCAGCGAAATATCAAAATCTCAACATCTCAAAATTGCAATATTCTTGTTTTAATTGTCCAAATTGACAGTTCAAGGAAACACTGTTGTAAACGCAATTGATCTCTAAGAATAATTGATAATCATTAAGATGACCACTTGATATCTTTACCCTTAAACTGCTGAATTTGTATAATGATTTTGCCCCATCTTTAAATTTGGAGCAATCCATTATGTAAGTTTGAACCAGTTTCAATTTAAAAATGTAATTATTTTATTTGAAAAATATACAACGTTTCGACTCAAAAGTCTTCATCAGGTATACTTTGTTTACAGGAAATGACGTCAACGTCATATGACGTGAAGGACAACGACGTCAAAATGTAATACATAATTTGGCGTATAAATATAATATGTAGGATCTTAATAAAAGATACAAAACACTGGTGAAGATGCAGTAAAAAGCAATGTAAAATTAGAAAACCAGCATAAACTACATATTGACATGAAATTAGTTTTAAGTCATAATAAGCAAAAAATAGAAAATACAATTTTTCATAAGTCCAAAATGCAAATTTCAGCAGAGTATTTGTTGAAATTTTTACCTCAGAATTCACTGTCACAAATTTTTTAATTTAATTTCTTAATTAAGACCTTCCTTTATAATGATTATATACACAATGGCTATGCATTATCTTATCTGAATTCTTCCTAAATCATTACATTACAAAACATTTGAATATCCAAACAATATTTAAAACCCATGTTTTTAATTTGATATCCACGGCTATAGAGATTTAATTAAAATCCACTCTATATCAACCTCTTTCATAATCATCGATCTAAAACAAAATAAAATCAATGGAATAAAAAAAACGCTAGTCTTCCGTCTGTTAAAATTCTAGCCTTCAATCTGATAAAGTTGCTTTAGTTTCAATTTTCTGCCTCGATTAAATGAAGAATAAAACATGAACGAGCAGTATAAGTTTACGATTTTTGTTGTTAGAAACTGAACAAAGTAACGTCAATCATCAATTCAACCCTGATGAAATTAAATATTCCTCTGTGAATAATAATTCAATGTAAAAAGAATCCTTATTACATTCCATATACACCAACTTAAGTAAAGAAATAAATAAATGATTCCCAGTATAATCCATTGGAGAAGGCTCGTGGTAATTTATTATATTTGTATACAGGGTAGAAATTGACAATCAATACTTGAACAAATTTCGGGTTGTAAAATATTATTATTAAAATCTAAGCATTACAGGGGTCACATCCCCAATACATATCTTCACAATATTAACACTATCAAATAGCATAAGTACAAGACACCTGAATTTTGAGCATCTTTTTTACACTAAAAATATGTCAACTGTCATCATTTAAATTTATCTAATAAAGGAAAACAAAAATTAGTCTTGTTTCAAATTTTACATGTATAATATGTATACAATTATTTAGATGTTAACCAAGACTACCGATAGTCATAAAAATTCTGACTCAAGAGCAGTGAAAATAAAAAGTTTTAATTAAAAACATATAGTTAAAAAATGCTGATCGATTACAGTTTTACAGTGTCTGCTCAAGAGAGAATAAGCCATTTTTTCATTCATATGGGGAGTGAAATTGGTACACTACAAAGTCTTAAAATTTTACATGAAATTAGTACATAACAATAGGTAATGAAATTGGTACATCATGATTCTTCAAGTATCACAATTGGTCACGAAATTGACACATAACACTGGGTAAGAAAATGGTGTGTCAAAAAAGGTGAAAATCGATTCATCACAATAGGTCCTGATATTGCTATGTCACAAAAATTAATAAAAATAGTTGTAATTATTACATTGAGGCATGCAGTTATTCTTTTTTTTCTGGCTGGGTTTTACATCACATCAACCCAGTATAGGTCATATGGTGACTTTAAAGGAAGACCTCAGGTGCCCTCTGTGCATTATTTAAGGCATGAACAGACACCTGAGTAGAACCACCAACTTTCCATATCCTAGCTGGATAGCTTTCTCACATGCTTTCTCACATGAAAAAGTCAAAGTCCCTGTAAGGGTTCAAACCCAAAGCAGTGTGGGATTATGAAGGCTATATTTCACTGTGGGTTATGAAGGAGGTGTTTTACAATAGGATATCAAAGTGATTACTCACAAAATGTTATGAAGGTGGTATATCACCATTTGTTAATGAGGTAGTATATTACAATAGGTAATGAAGATAGTATATCACATTAATAAATGAAGATAGTTTATCACAACAGATTATGAATGTGGTACATTTATATCACAATAGGTCATGAAGGTGGTATATCACAATATATAACTAAAACTGCCACTGTCATGGCGGGAATACCCCCGCATACCACTTTGTCAGAATCAACAGTGGCCATTTAGAACTCAAGGACAACCTCCCTGCCAAATCTGAGGTTACTAAGCCAGTGCATTGCTAAGTTATGTATTCTACATGCTTCAAATGTGAAAATGTCAAAATCAATACACTCTGGACAGGCATTCTGAAGCAATTGAGGGGAAAAGCTTTTTGACAAGGTCCCTGTGACCTTGACCTTTCACCCGGTGACCTCAAAATCAATAGGGGTCATCTACTAATCATGACTAACCTCCATGCCAAATATGAAGACTGTGGGTCAAAGGAATCTTAAGTTATTGGGCGGACAAGCTTTTGGAAGTCAAGGTCCCTGTGACCTTGACCTTTGACCTGGTGACCTCAAAATCAATAGGGGTCATCTACTAATCATGACTAACCTCCATGCCAAATATGAAGACTGTCGGTCAAAGGAATCTTAAGTTATTGGGGGGACAAACTTTTTGAAGTCAAGGCCCCTGTGACCTTGACCTTTGACCTGGTGACCTCAAAGTCATTAGGGGTCATCTACTAATCATGACTAACCTCCATGCCAAATATGAAGACTGTGGGTCAAAGGAATCTTAAGTTACTTGGCGGACAAGCTTTTTGAAGTCAAGGCCCCTGTGACCTTGACCTTTGACCTGGTGACCTCAAAGTAAGTAGGGGTTATCTACTGATCCTGACTAACCTCCATGCCATAAATGAAGACTGTGGGTCAAAGGAATCTTAAGTTATAGGGGGGCAAGCTTTTTGAAGTCAAGGTCCCTGTGACCTTGACCTTTGACCTGGTGACCTCAAAGTCATTAGGGGTCATCTACTAATCAAGACTAACCTCCATGCCAAATATGAAGACTGTGGGTCAAAGGAATCTTAAGTTATTAGGCGGACAAGCTTTTTGAAGTCAAGGCCCTTGTGACCTTGACCTTTGACCTGGTGACCTCAAAATCAATAGGCGTCATCTACTGATCATGACTAACCTCCGTGCCAAATATGAAGACTATGGGTCATAGGAATCTTAAGTTATTGGGCGGACAAGCTTTTTAATGTCAAGGCCCCTGTGACCTTGACCTTTGACCTGGTGACCTCAAAATCAATAGGGGTCATCTACTAATCATGACTAACCTCCATGCCAAATATGAAGACTGTGGGTCAAAGGAATCTTAAGTTATTGGGCGGACAAGAAAAAACCGACGGATGGCCGAGCAGCCGGACGGCCGGACTGACAAGCTGATTCCAGTATACCCCCCTTACAACTTTGTTGTGCGGGGGTATAATAAGGTTATATATCACAATATGTAATAAGGTGGTATATCACAATATGTAATAAGGTGGTATATCACAATATGTAATAAGGTGGTATATCACAATATGTAATAAGGTGGTATATCACAATATGTAATAAGGTGGTATATCACAATATGTAATAAGGTGGTATATCACAATATGTAATAAGGTGGTATATCACAATTTGTAATAAGGTGGTATATCACAATAGTTCATGAAAGTAGTTTATCACAATAGATAATTGAGGTGGTATCACAATAGGTAATTGAGGAGGTATATCACAACACTTGTAATGAGGTGGTTTATCACAATGTATGACTGTAGGTAACTAAGGTTTTATATCACAAATGCTTATGATACACTATGGTTATAACACTTAATAATAGATCATGAAAATTGAATATTACAATAGGGCAGGTTGAATATCACAACAGGCCATGCAGGTGGTAGACATCATAACAGGTTTCAAATTACAATAGGATAAGCTGCACATGTATAATAATCGTTCATAAAAGTGGTACATCACAATAGGTGCATCACAATAGGCATATTTACACAGTCGATCAAAATTCGTTGAAATACAGTACGTTTTGTGTAAGGTTTAAAGTACTTTTCAATCTCAAACATAATTAAAATTTATTGTAAAATTAATACTAAATATAGATCTTGATTTCACTTTCTAATTCTGACAGGGTTCAAAACTATAGCTAGATATTTGACTTGGTGCTTTGCCGTTCAAATATTTATAAACATTTAAATATTGACACACTTTTAAATAAAATGTAAAACGTTCATCAATATGCAACCTTAACCTGACCTTGAAAATAAACATTCAACTATCGACAAAATCAACTAAATATATTGATCTAATAAAACCTATAATATATTTATATTTACATACAATCTACAATATGAAAATCTAATTGATTAAAAATTGATTGAGAAGATTAATGTCAAATCAAAAGATTACCCCTTTATTATTTAAATCGTCAGAGAGATCTTAAGGCTCCAATAACTCGATTTATAAATCTGATTACACCGTGTACTACCGCACATTGTTCCATGTGAGTAAATTGAGCTTTTTGACAGTCAGACTGTTCTAGTATAAAAAATTCATCAATGTTTAACGTTAAAACAGCTACCAGATTCATTCCAATTTTAAGAAAAGAAAAAATAATGTTTTTAATATAGCTATCAATTATTAAGTCATGAGCGTTACAAAAAAATGCATCAAAAAACGTAACCCTTTACTTCAATAGTCATTAGGTTCAAATACATGAAATATGATGATAGAAATAGTAAATCTGGTTAATATAAAGATCATGAATATTAAAATAGTTCTTAAACACAATCATTCAATTTGCTTATATCTAAAAATCAACTAAATTTTGTTGGTTTATCTGGAGGCAAGCTGTTTTAAAACATGACATTGAAATGCTACACATTTTATTTGCTCTTTATCTATTTAATAATGTACAGATTATGATAAAACTTGTTACAAATTTTTATCAAAATGACCATAAATAACTCCATGACCATAATAACAAGTTATTGCAAAAATATTTTCAAAGTCTTAATTTAACCCATTACTTCAAATTAGACGTCTTTTCATGCCTTTTCCTTTTTCAGGCCTTAAATAGTGAAAAAAAAAGATACATCAGGGGGGTGCCAAGAAAATTTTTGACTTGCGAGAGGCTGAAACTGGCCTTAGGTCGATCTAAAGGTAAAGCAGTAATGGGTTAAGGCTTTAAGTGTAAACAATTATGGGTCATTGTTTCCTTAAAGAATTAGAGTAGACTTAAACCAAATTTAATGATGAGGAGTTTAAGACAATCAAAGTTAAGCTACTAGACTTTTCAGCTTTTTAAACAGTTCAAACAGTTTCTTTAAATGGATAATATCATACTAGAGCTGTATAAGCATAAACAGTGTTTCTGGATTCAAATATTTCCTATTCTACACAAGTAATACACTACTTTTCTACATGAATCAATTCAAAAATTTCATATGGTTTGAAGAAACAAATGTCTCGTGCAAAATATACATGTACAGGCCTTTAAAATTTATATACATGCATTATCTAGGCCAAATTTCCAGCACATGTTTAGCCAAACATGGAGGAATTGATTCCACATGCCATTTTTTGTTTGTCAAAAAAAAGTAATACTGCTATTGACTTAATCTGATTGAAGTATGTGTCTTCAATCTATATCCAGTTATTTTTTTACAATAAAACATTAAGTCAATATTTAACTTCGAGGCGGTCTCTTCTAAGAGTTTTCAATATAATAAAATATGGAATTTTATACTTTACAGATTTTCAAGGACAATAACTCAGAGTAAAGAATATCATATTTTTTGTTAACAATAATTATGTCATAAAACTCTTCAACATATTATTTTAGTTCAATGAGTAAGAAATTATTTGTTCCTTTTAATACTTTCATATCTAAATCCCTTAAACTGGAAATGGACTGTTCCAAATTCAAAGCAAGTTCATTATTCAAATTCAGCAATAATTAATGAGTGGTTACTGATAAAACCACACTTTAAAAGGCTTTCGAACTTGGCCCACCGAGATAAAAAAAGAACCATAAAAAGGAAAATTTTACCAATAAAATTCACACCTAAAGGAATTAACTCAATTTATTACACCAATAAAATTCAATAAAAATTCACCTGACATATTCATTAGTTCTTTTTTAATCTCAGTAAGATTATCACTGTTTTGATCACTGGAATTTTCCTGTCATGATTTCTTGCGAACAGCTAAGTTTATGGTTAAAATTTAAGTCTTTTCTAAGCCTTAAGTTTTTTAATGAACAGAGAAATATCTACAAATAAACAAATAAAAATCAACAAAAAACATATCACAAGTGAAATACATAGTCAGATCAATTCATACAAGGATTTTTTTGCCAAATCTATAGAAACAAAGAAAATAGCTGCTTTTATTCCTTAGATGGAATGTTGAAAATAAATAAAGAACACTAAAAAAACACTATAAATTTACTACACAGGATATTTTGAAACAATATGCCCCAATATCAAGCATCCCCCATTAAAATTCATCTTCACCTTAGTGATTTCACCCAAGAAATAAAGATAATCTTAACAAACGTTTTGAGCAAAATTCATTAGAACTTGAGCATAATTCATTAGGACTTGAGCATAATTCATAAGACTTTGAGCATAATTCATTAGGACTTGAGCAAAATTCATTAGGACTTGATCATAATTCATTAGGACTTGAGCATAATTCATTAGGACTTGAGCAAAATTAATTAGGACTTGCACATAATTCATTTGGGCTTGAGCATAATTCATAAGACTTTGAGCATAATTCATAAGACTTTGAGCATAATTCATTAGGCTTGAGCATAATTCATAAAACTTTGAGCATAATTCATTAGGCTTGAGTCAAGTTTGTTCATCATAGGCCTTTTGAAAAATGCTGCTCATACATAAGTCAGATTTAAAAATTAGACTCCATGACTATTTAATTAGTTTAATTTAAACATTAGCTTCCGTGAATAATTCATATGTCAAATTTAAAAAATAGGCCCTTTTGATAATTCTTATGTCAAATTTGAACATTAGGCCTTGAGCATAGGGTAACTCATTTGCCAAATTTGAACATTAGGCCTTGCGTATACAGGTAAGTTTTATGTCAAATCAGATCATAATAGGCCATGTGAATAATTCATATGTCAAATTTGAACATTTGGCCAAGAGCATATAATTCATAGGTAAAATTTGGCCTTGAGCATAATAAAGCATTTTTTTTCAAATGGCCATTTACACCAAAATTTGTTATTTAAAAATGATAGCATTATTTCAAGCAATCTGGGTAAAAATAATATGCAGACATACATACATGTGTATTAAATTGCCATTATGGCAACCATATCTTTATAGTCGCAAAAAAGTAACTATCAAAAAGTTGATCAAAGACAACAAAAAGACAGGGCATGGGGCTGCAAGCGTGCGAAAAATGGACAACAACCAACACCAAGATGTGCTATGATAAATGATTTGAATTGTGTTTTTACCTTCTTCCTCAACAGGGGGCGCTTTCCCTGAAAATCCAGTGTTTCATATACATTGTCATAATATCAGTCCATATATAGAATAGTACTCACAGCACAGTGCAATGCATGTGCATTAAATAACACAGTGGAGTCAATATCATCAATACCATTCATATACATGTATAAGCAGTTATAAGATAAGGCAAAGCTCCAAGATAAAGTATCAGGATGCATATCATTTGTAAATGTCATTTTCATGTAATGTGTACTGCTTAAATAACATTAAGTGCTAGGTAGTTTAGAAGATAGCTACAGTCTATGAACATAAACATTGTCAATTTTGCCATGTCAGAAATTCTTTGGGGATTCTTTTATTCAAATTATTTATCTAGACAAATCTCTGGAAAATTCATGTATTGAAACTTTGAATAATAACCAACAGTTGGACTGGATGTTAAACATAGCAAGCAAGTATTATGATACCATATCATTCAGTGATTATGACTTTATTTTAATAAAACCTCTGGAATGATGCTTTTTTTCCCCCATGATACAAATTTATAGTTTTTAAAGTTGCATGCCTCCAGATCAGCCAAAAGATTTAAGATTCAAGTAATAAATTTATATGCTATGTGTTATTAATGACTCATTTTGCAGTATTTTATCTACGTTACTAACACAGTAATACTAGTAGATATTTTTGCATATTTGGCATTTAACATGGAGTGTAAGTGCTATTTGCAACATGTAAATTACTTTGTTATTATGCTTTGAAATATATTTTCAAAATTTTTATGAAATTAGCATGAATCTGAAGGCATGCTTCTTTAAAATTCAATATTGTTTAATATTGTAGCAAATGTAGTGTTTCCTTTAAATGAAAAACGCATGCAAAAGAAATATTTGTGAAAGCAGAGAGGAGTAAATAGAAAGTAGACTGTGTAACTGCTTCAAAAAATGTAATCGCCCCAAAAAATAAAACAACCCAAAGACAGATATAAGGCAAAACTTCAAACAATTTTGCAATCTTAATTTTGATAAGAAAACAAAAGAAAAGTGCAGACTAAGAACAAAATGTACAGTTATAATTTAGATACCTCTTAAATCGTCAACATCACAACTGTCTCCAACAGATTTATTCCCCTTTACATGCGATCTTATTCTTGTTTTGTGGCGCCTCAACACCATATCTGGGTTTCCATTTGAATATGGGCCTGAGGGGAAAAAAACGAAATAAAAATAGTTACTAAGAAAAATTAACTAAAAAATTCTAAAATAGTTACTAAGAAAAATTAACTTAAAAAATTCTAAACTACATTGGTGCAAAATAATGTTAGTAAAACAAAAATTAATTACAAATTTCCCTAAAATAACTTTAGAATAAGCTGCGTATTTCTCTTATTAACTTTCTGTGATAAAAACTACTATAAAAGTTTTATTTTTAGATCATGATCCATATAGTACTTGTAGTAATCATGACCAGTCTATGCCACCAATACAGAGCCAACTACCCTTTTCATCCAAGACAGATAGACCCAGCTGTATGTTTTTTGTCTCCTTAATTGCATAATTTTCAAATCAAAATCTCAAAAAATAACATTAATGTACAGTTCAAAATTTAAAGGACGTACACATCTAACACACAGATTCAACAGGTCATTGGCTAAAAATGACAAATTAAAAAAACAAACAAATCTGTTTAGAAAACTTTATAACCTGTATGTATACCTCAAAAAGGACTTCATCAAATTTTGAACATACAGTCATCTAGTCATGAGACGTTTCCATAATTTGTAGTTGATGACCAATTAATTATAAAAGATAACAAAAAAATCCATGATAAAAGCTAATAATGATAAAGAATAAACTGAATAACGCAATATTACCAATGATTAGACACCATATTTTACCAGGCAAAATAAATTTTTAATCATTGTCAATAACATACAAATGATGTTTCATAAAAACCTTTCATTGACTATCCAGGCAATCCCTTAACTCATCAATTTCTCACTTTCCCTTTCTTCATTAATTGAACATGGCGCATCAGTTACACAGAACAATAGAGTGGCGCTTTTCATAAACTTAGGTTGCCACAACATCAATATCTGTCTACATTGTAACAAACCTAAAAGTCTGACTCGTTATTCATACTGAAAACGACCTATTGCTCCATACATCGATAATCCTTTATAACCAATTTCAATGGAAGAAAATTTTCAATTTCAATTTTCATGAAAGACCTTTAATTGATCAAATTGAAAAAGTAATTAATTTTATGTACACATCAAAAAACGTAATATTAAGTTTCCCTCTTAAAGGGGCAACATTCGCTGCCGCGGCAGCGAGTATTTGTGGGTGTGACTAATCAGTGATGTAAAGCTGTCTGTTATAAACCCTGAACTATAAATAGCATGCAGTGTTAACCTGCAGAGAGAATGTAAACAAAAACAGCTGATTTTACACAGGAGAGGTTTAATGGATGTTTTATATAACTCGCAGATTAATTAAAGACATTATTATTTTTGAAGTCAGTTGTTTTTCTTTTTTTCACTGGAATGCTGTATGTGTCCTTCATCAAGTCAGACAATTATATCCAAATCCAAAACATGTGCCTTACATAGGAACAACATGCTAAAAATGTTCTTGACAGGAATTTAAAATATTTTTAAGCTGTAAATGTATAACATTTTTATGCATATGCAACATTCAGTTTCATTACCATTTGTGAAATGTAGTTTTTGACTACAAGATATTTACAACAAAATATAGTGTAAATGAAATATACCTGGAAGTTACTTTTACTGTTTTCATGAAGGTTCAACCATTCAAATACAAGTTAAATCAGTACTTTGAAATTTAAAAAAAAATCATATATTAATGGATTATTGTAAATTTGTTGGATTTGATAAAGCAAGTCAGTAAAAGTTATTGTTTTTTTCTAATCATGTATTCAGCATTCCAATGTGTCGTCTGCTAAAAATCTCCCTCCCTGAAATATACATCGCCTGCTACAAATCTCTCTCCCTGAAATAAACACTGCCACGTGCTTCTGTTTACTACTGAAGGTTCATGACCTGTAATGATCACATGGCTCCTCCCAGGGAAATTCAAATTTCAAATTTGACAGCCAGTATTTTTTTCCAGAAATACACTTTACAAAGTTATATTTTGAATAATTTTGGTCAATCTTAATCAAAAATATCTATGCCTACATACATGCCAAGTGTTGTTTAAATGCATTTGATAATTAATCTTAAATCTTTGAAAAAGGGTCCCTGAAGTGAAGCATGCATAAAATTAATAAGAAACCTGCCCAAGCACCATCTGCTGGCTTTTATAGTCCAGTTGGGCCTTTAAGTATCAGTTTTACTTATAGTATTTGAAATTTCATTGCATGGATCAAAAACTGTTAAGTATTGAATGATTTTACCTATTGATGAAATGAAATATAAACTCCTGCATAAAGTTTTAGAGTTCTGACATAAATTCAATTTTGACAAGGTAACATAAGAAGGTATGCTTTAAGCAAAAAATCAAAACTATATAAAACTTTTTTGTAAAGTCCCCAGTTTTAATTAACCTTTTCTGCACATATTCGTCCGGTATTGTTCATCTATAAACAGGACACATAATTTACTAAATCTAAACATCCTTATGCTGATTGCAGTGTTATTGCCATAATCACTTTTTCCTTCACAAACTCTTAGCCCGCTTCTACATATGTGACCAGTGCAGACCAAGATCAGTCCAAACATCCATGCCATCTGATCATGGTCTGCACTGTCTGCTACTTTCAGTCAGTACATGTTTTAAAAATTTTCGCCTAAAACTGATGAATGGCATTGTCCAGATATAAAGATGACAAGTCCATTTTGATAAGATATTAAGCATGGTAAAGGGGTAAACACACAAGGGGAGCGATGGTAAAGTGTCTACTTCTCAAATCAGAGATAGCAGGATCAAGGACAAACTTGGGTCACCTACTGTTGCCTCCTCGTATGTACCACACTATTCTGGTTAGTTCTAGGAAATGGCTCTCTTAAAAGTATTATTAGTTGCAAGAACTTGTTTCACAAACAAGAATAAATAAATATATTTGCAAAAAGCACATTTTTGCCATGGCAAACTGATTCAATAATTTTTTTCACAAGCTGAATTTGTGTACTGAATTAGTCTAGCTTTGCATTCCGAACTGCAATCCCCACTGAGCATTTAAATGCTAATGCTAATGTAAAAATAACAAAATTAATTAGTCCTATAGTTAAGACAGTAAAGAGTTTGGTAAGATTCCAAGCTAACCTGATTCTACATAACATTACCTCAGTGCAGTAACAGGTTAATTCCTATTAAATCATATAAGGAGTTAACCCGTGTCTGCGCTGAGGTGTCGAAAAGTGGTATTATTATCATATCATCACCACTTGCATACAAAAGGTTAATGAACAAACAATTTGATTACAACGTTGCTGGTATTGATATATAGGTCAACAGTACAACTGTCTTCTGCTCAGAAAATCAATTTCGAAATGACAGACACAATTAAGTAAGGACAGAGGCATCAAATACAGACAATTATTATCTATCTACTTTCCACGCAATTTAAAATAATATTGTATCATAAATGAAGTAGATAGCCAATTATCATGACCTACGTAATATCCTAAAAACAACTTTTTAAGAAATAGTACACGGCACAATTAAAGGCATCGTAGAATGATTCTAAGTGACCGATTTTGGCTTCAGTTGCTTCCATGTTTTGGGCAGACTAGAAAGTCAATATAATGCCATGAGATCTGAAATACTGTATGCTATATCAAACTGTACTAAAACATAACAGTAAAAGTTCAACTAGGGAAACATTTTCTTTTAACGTAAAATGTATTAAAAACTGTGAGCAGTCACCTTGTATATTATAATGAGGGCAAAGTAAAATAGTCCTCATGATTACATGCCGCTAAGTTTAGCAGTTCGACAAAAACATAATAATGCCCATTTAAGTGGCCCCTATCTTTTTTTGTTGGACTACTCGCGTCATTGTGAATTTCATATTATTCATTGGTCTACTGACACATACACAAATAAAGAAGGAACATTTATGAAAAGTATAATATTTCTAATTAGGGAAAACAGTTTGTTAACATCATTTTGCAATCTTTTCCAGTTACACAAAATGTATCATATACATTATATTCTGTCTTTGAACAATACTCTAATGAATTTTAACAATTTAATGCACACTTGCATGCATTTATGATTATTGCCATTGATGTGTATAACAGTTTGTATTTCATGGGGGAAACATTCTGATGCAAAAAGATCTCAGGTGGCCCAACAGGGAACCTGAGCAAAAAACCCCAATCATTGGGGACCTGAGCAGAAAAACCAATCGTTGGGACCTGAGCAGAAAAACCAATCGTTGGGACCTGAGCAGAAAAACCAATTGTTGGGACCTGAGCTCCATATGGAGCATCCTGGATAATTTCCTATTGTAAAAGAATCAATTTTAAGTGCCTGACAAGATTTAGACCCAAAGTGACCAGATTCAAGTGATTCCAATTCAGCAATATTTACAACTTGGCATAATTCACGTAGGCTAGCATAATTCCGTCCATTGATCAGTTAACATTTTATTTTGGTATTATAATATGCACATAACAGAAGAATTTTAGACAGGTAAAATGAGGCAGTTTTAAGGCAATCCAATAACCTTACTTCCTTAGATACACTACTGTTGATGTAAACAAATATTCACACTCTAAGCATGATGTCATAAATAGGCTGCACCGCAAATCTCACTTTTCAATGTTTTTGTTGATCTTACATCAACAAGCATGAAAAATTAAAATAATCAAGCTTTTATTATTGTTTATCATCTAATTTATCATGCCTTGGATATTGGAATTACTTGAATAATTAACCAAATAGGCAAATGCTCTCCGGCTAAATCTAAAAACTGTGACCCTAATTGAACTCTGCTTTCTGACTCTAACATTGATAACATCTAAGATAGTAAGCAATAGAAAAGCCATGGTGACTCTTTTAAGACATTTCTTACAGTTTATTGTTAAACCTGGTGAAGAAATTTTTATTTTGAATTGAAACATTAAGTTTACGAAAAATAAACTGTGGGGGCATCATCCTACTTTCAAAATTTGTTGCATAGAATTTCAGCAAATTTTGTACCATAAATGACAAGGAATAAAGTTAAAATCATGACTTTTAAATCATGCATATCAAGTGTTTCTTGTCACAGTGTTGAGTTGTCTCCAATAATTTATACAAAACTACATGTCTTACCATCAAGAATTCTTTGAAGCCCCGTGGACATCCCGTTTTGTAGTGCAGGCATAGTGTCGGACAATTCGTCAGCTTCTTGTTGTTTTTGAGACTCTGATGTATCACCTTCTGCAGCGTTGGTGTTTGTGTTGGCTGTCTCTGACTCTTCAATCTGAAAGTATTATTCATAAAATACTACAGACAAACTGTTACAATAAGACCAATGTTGCAAAGATGTTATTCATGTAAGACCAATGTCACAAAGACGTTATTTATGTAAGACCAATGTAGCAAAGATGTTATTTATGTAAGACCAATGTCACAAAGACGTTTTTTATGTAAGACCAATGTGGCAAAGGTGTTATTAATGTAAGACCAATGTTACAAGGATGTTATTCACATAAGACCAATGTGGCAAAGATGTTATTCACGCACATATTCACGCACATATACACATACTAGTAACCTTGTACAGTTTTAACACTTACAATAGTGCATTTTTGTTGGCTTGTCTGATTTTGAAATAGGAAATGACAGTCAGTCAATTGAGAAATTTTAGTATCAAAAGAATTTAAATGGACACCAAACAATTTTAGAATCTGGCTAGATATTGCATGGATGAATATGCAGGCAGACCAGACTCTTTAAATAAAATAAACAATACATGTAGGCAAAAGTATATGAGTCTGGTAAGATTGCATCTATGTGCAGGCTGGTCTGACCCTGTACTGGTTACATAGACAAGTCTTTATTGCTTAAAGAACAGTTGCATGCCGCAAAATTCATGCTAATCTTCATGAAAATTTTGAAATTATGTATTTTAAAGTAAAATATTGTGAAGTGAACAAAGGAAGTAATTTACACACTGCAAAAAGCACTTACAATCTATGAAAATACCAAAAAGAAGTCAAAATATGCACAAATAGCCCTGGCTGGCTATTGTAAGTCACATAGTAGAAATATGGTATTACAATGTACTGCAAAATCTGTCATTAATCGCACATAACATGTAAAATATGACTAGAATCTTCAATCTTTTTACTTTTCTTAAAATCTTAGTACAATTTTCTTGAAAAATTAGGTTCATCTGGAAGCATGCAGTTTCTAAGTTAATTGTAATAAATTCAAAAATAGCACGGCATTAAGATTTTTTAAAGGAAAACTTTGGCTCCTTTCTCTAAATAACAAATAATTCATTTGTAAAGTGAAGAACTTTCTGTCTTTCCCTTGGTTACTAAGACACTTTAAAAATAATACAGTTATTTGTAAAATGAGCCTGTCTTTCGAGACATTAAAGGGACTTTACTGAGGTTGTTTTGACATGACAGGACTTGAAATAACTTTTGAGAGATAAATGTTCCATTTGATGTAGGTCTAGACTTATGTGTAAAGTTTAAGATCATTTGCTTACTCCATTTTTTCAGAATAGTTATTGCAATACTTTTCATTACAATTGGGCCAAAAATAACACAAAATACTATTTACATTTTTTTTTCTGTGTATAATTCTTAATTATTTTTTGTACATTGAATCTCACAATAAATATTTAAATATGTTTTGTGCCTCAGTAATTTAAGGATTGTGTTTTAACATTTTGACTATGTTATCTGATAAAATAATTCTTTACCTTAACAAGCACTATAACTTATTCCAAACTTATCAGAACAGATGTTAATAAATAAAAAAGATTAAAAAATATTTTTATAGACAATTACAGTTTACTTACTCAAGTTCTTTTGATATAATCCATGATATGAATAAGTAAGTACTTGTAATACTGTATAACTAAAAAAAAACCTTTACTATATACAGGCTAAAAACTAATTTCCTGGGCTACATAAAAAACCTTGAGAGAAAATTCCTTCCCTAAGTAAACAAATTTAAAAGTGTCAGCCATTAACACCTATGATTATGCCTACGTGAAGAAATGAATGAAAAAAATTCATTTGACTTCAGTAGTCAAAACAATGTTACAGTGTTTGTGCGCTTTATGAAGACCCGTCACTAAATCATTACCTATGTACAACAGCAGATTTAATATTCAAACAGAACACGGAAAATCGACAGGGCTATATCAAAGTGTGTTTTTTCTCATTAACGAAATATTGATTTCTCGTAGTGATCGTCTATAGAATCAAAACGTGCTCGCCATTTCTTGTCAGATAAAAACATCATAAAAGACGTATCGTCAATTGATTCACTGCTCGTAAGAAATTCAATACAGTTGAATAATTTTGAAAAGGAAAAAAATGAAACTCAAGGCTGCGAGATTTACTTTGAAAATGTTCAAGGTTTCTGCATGATCATCTTTCGGAAATGAATCAGGTTTTGAAAAAGATACCGTAGATTTCGTATGAAACGTATTGAACAATGGATTTATTGACACTCTCTGGTATCTTATAATGGATTTCAATGCATAATTGACTATCTTATAAACTTCTATCATTAAAATTAACCGAAGCGTGAGATGTCCTGGAAATTTTTCAATCAAATTATTTTACACTATGTTTCAAAATGGTGTCAATTTATTCCTATGAAAAATCAAACTATATCAAATGATATTTAAAAAAACATTTTCCCTTGGTCTTATCTAGGAATTAATTAAATACAAAAAAGACCCTAATTAAACTATGAAAGGAAGGCTCACCAAAAACCATAAGAATCAAGAAATAAATCCAATACAATCAAGGAAAACACATTGAAATTTTGTTATAAAAGTTTCTTATTTACATTATACTAGTTCTACATTACAATGACTTTAAACCTTTATATTTGGTATTAGTATTTAAATTTTGTACAAGCAATGACCTAGTAAAATATGTAAATCAATTAAGTACAACAATTGGTTAACACTTCTGTTATAAGATATAATTGCCCATTCAGCACATATTGGGTTTTAGATTTAATGATCTCTGAAAAATAATATCCACTCATTTCCAATCAGTGGTTTCACATTGAGAAAAAAATAACTTTCTTTAAATAAAACTTAATCAAATTTAACTAATAAATCAACTTGAATGTTTCATCCTAGCTACTGATCAGTTGTTGGTTTCTGACAATAACAGGCATGACTGTTGATCATCCAGTTGTCTGTTTGTTTATTTCAATATTTCTTATAGTCTAACATATTTAGTAAAGAAATTGTTAAAAATAAAAAAAATATCCACTTCTCCCAAATTCCTTCACAGAAGAAGTACCTAACAAGAGCCAATGACTAGGGGGTAGGGCCATGCTTGACTCTTTTTTTATATTTCTAAAGTCAAACACATCAGAGGAAGAAAAGAATAGTAAAGAGTTCAACTAAAAAAGTTCAAGCTAAAAATGAGCTGTCTTAAATATATGAACATTTCTGATAATTAGACCATCCAACCTTTATCCAAAATAAACTTAATAAATAAACTGTAGTAATCATAAAAATAACCATAAAACATTGAGCCAGTCGAACTGGGTGATGCTCCCCGAATAGGTTTTGGACACAGAAAAGTAGTTTCTTCTTGATATCTCTTATAGTTTCAGAGTTATGTCCCCGGCAAAGTTCAATGTGTAAATAATGATCAAATGGCAATAACTCCAAAATAAGGCAAGGCAGATTTATGGTTCTTTTTTTAGGATCTTCTAACTCAATGAGATCTATCTACTTTACAAAAGTTTTCTTTGTTGATACCTCTTGTAGTTTTCAGAGTTATGTCCCGGACAAGAAAAGGGGACGGACGGGAGGGGATAAAGTGGGGGACTATATGCTTTCCCTTTGGGGGAGCATAGGAACCCAATACTGATATTGCTGTTAACAAAATAATTGCAACAAAACATCTAAAATACCTGATATAGGGTGAAATGAAACTGAAAAAAAAATTTAACAGTTTCAAATGAAGTAATTACTTAAACACAACCCAAGAATTTGTAACAGAGGGTTTACCAAACGTCCCCCGCCTTCGGGGAAGGTTTTATATGGAAGCATAAAATTGGGCGCTATTTTCAAAAAAGATTGAGGTTATGGCTGTTCAGGGACTTTCATTTCCAAAATTAATGATCAATGCTGATCTACAAATGCAACAATGAAATTTATTAAAGAAATACTTACTAAAATGAAACACGGAATGTAAAATTCTATCATGTTTAAAACTTTGAACCTCTAAAGGTGTGACCTTGGACCTTAAAGGTAGGGTGATGAACTGTGTTGGATGACATATCATCTTTAATTAATATTACTAAAATTTTGTTGCTTTTAAGTCAGTTCAAAATTTCCCTATTGAACTATGTTAGAATTATAGTATCGGACACAAAAATATACCCCTATAACAGACTATGTCAATCTTTGACCTCTAAGTGTGACCTTGGAGGTAAGGTAGGGGCCCATGTTTTGCACCTGACATATCATCTTATTTATGTGATTATTTGTGCAAGGTATTTTTAAAATCCCAGGTTATGGACTGGACACAAAATATACCCTATTACAGAGTATGTAAATGTTTGACCTCTATGGTGTTGACCTTGACCTTTGGAGGTAAGGACACATGTGTTATGCATGACATATTATCTTATCATAGTGACTATTTGTGCCAAGTATTTTCAAAATCCCTTGATCTATGAAGAAGTTATAGACGGGACACAAAATAAACCATATAACAGACTCTGTAAACCTTTGACCTCTAAGTGTGACCTTGACCTAGGAGGTAGGGGTGCAGGTGTTGTATCTGACATATTGTTCTTATTATTGTGACTATTTGTGCCTAGTTTTTTTTCAAAATCCTGAAAAAGTACAAAATATACCCTAAAAAACATGAATACGTAAACTTTTGACCTCTAAGTGTGACCTTGAACTTGGGAGGTAGGGATGCAGATGTTGCGCATGACACATTGTCTTACTATTAGTGAATATTTGTGGCAAGTATTTACAAAAATCCTTTGATCTATAAAAAAGTTATGGAAAGGACACAAAAATATACCCTGTAATAGACTATGTTAATCTTTGACCTCCAAGTGTGACCTTGACCTTGGAGGTAGGTGACCAGTTGTTGCGCATGACACATTGTCTCATTTTATTGTGAACAATTGTGGCAAGTATTTACAAAATCCCCTTCAAAGATAAGAAAGTTATGGACCGGACACAACATATATCCTCAAATAGACAATGTTGACCTTGAATGAGCAAGTGCGACCTTGACCCTGGAGGTAGGGGTCTGGTTGTTGGGCATGACACATCGACTTTATTATAACAAACATTTGTGCCAAGTTATTTCAGATTTCCATTGATAAATGAAAAAAGTTATGGACCGGACACAAAATATACCCTGTAATAGACTTTGTTAATCTTTGACCTCCAAGTGTGACCTTGACCGTGGAAGTAGGTGACCGGTTGTTGCCGCATGACACATCGTCTCATTATTGTGAACAATTGTTTGGCAAGTATTTACAAAATGCCTTCAAAGATAAGAAAGTTATGGACCGGACACAACATATATCCTCAAATAGACAATATTGACCTTGAATGAGCAAGTGCGACCTTGACCCTGGAGGTAGGGGTCTGGTTGTTGGGCATGACACATCGACTTATTATAACAAACATTTGTGCCAAGTTATTTCAGATTTCCTTTGATAAATGAAAAAGTTTTGGACCGGACAACAAAATATACCCTGTAATAGACTATGTTAATCTTTGACCTCCAAGTGTGACCTTGACCTTGAAGGTAGGTGACCGGTTGTTGCACATGACACATTGTCTCATTATTGTGAACAATTGTGGCAAGTATTTACAAAATCCCTTTCAAAAAATAAGAAAGTTATGGACCGAACACGGACATATTACCATCAAATAGACAAATGTGACCTTGAATGAGCAAGTGCGACCTTGACCTTGGAGTTAGGGGTCTGGTTTTGGTTTTTGCGCATGACACATCGTCTTATTATAACAAACATTTGTGCCAAGTTTATTTCAGATTCCTTTGAAAAATGACAAAGTTATGGACCGGACACGAAAGTTGTGACGGACGGACAGACGGACGGAGCCTATTACTATATCTCCCCTTTTTTCTTCGAAAAGGCGGGGGACAATAATCTGAGGCAGGTTAAATTTATTTCCTGAAATTTCACCATAAGTTTGTTATACAGCTGATTTTATTGCCAATCTTAAAATTTTAATCAGCTTTGATTTTATTTACTGTTTTTAATAATGCACAAGTTGTCACCGTGGTCCACCACATGAAAGGTAGACTATTTTCATTTTTGATGCAGTATGAAAGGCCCTCATTTCAAGATTTTTGGAGCCGAATTTCTGCTCAATTCAATAAATAAAAAAAAATAATAATAATTTCAAAAAAAATAAGTAACTGCTTAGCTGCCTAGAGCAGGAGATCCTTGAAAATATCCCGTTTAAATTTGCTATCTTGATAAAACAAGTATTATTTTAGACAGAAATTTTTTCTTTTTTTCTCCCTACCTATGGGCTTCTACCTAAGTACACAATATATATAGGATACAGTAATTATGGCCCTAGTATATAAATACAAATCAACCATATTCACTGATAGTTGGTTAGAAAAGACATTTTATTATACTTTAAAGGGTATGGTACCGTGGCATGGCCCTTGTACAGGGGATAATTGTGTCATGGAGAAATGAGGAGAACAGTTCAAGCCCCAACACTGTAAGACTTAAATCAATGATCAAGGTTATAATAACTGGTGCAGCATTCAGATATTAAATTTCTCTTAAATCCAATTTAGTTGAAAAGACATGACCGTGCACACAAGGATGGATGAAATATATGTATTTTCTATTCTTTTTACTAATTTAGATCATCAATTATCCTTCAATCTAGCAATTTCTTTAAATTAGTAAGCTATACAACAATGCTAAAATTGCTATGGTTTAGTGGGAGGTTAAGGGAAGTAACTTTGATAAAATAAATGTCATTGAAGATTAAAGGGAAGTAACTGTTGTTATACTATAAAATTTAGTAATATTTGGTTTCATTTTTCTTGACTCAATATAAAACTATAGAGCTCTAAAATATTTAACTAACAAATTTTCTTTATCTCTATAACAAAGTAAGCAAGGACGGGACTTATTTTTATGTTAGGTTACTATCCCTTCATATAGATACTTATATTTTTATCTAAACTGTGTTAGTGGTATTTAATGTGGAACAATTCTTAATAGGAAAAAAACATTGACAGGAATTTATTTGAGAGGACTAAATGGATGTATACATTAAACAATTCTGAAATTATCCCCTGCACAGTAAATTTATTTTTTCTGAAGTCACTTTCTGACAGTGGCAGCATGTCAGTATTTAGATTTAGAATCTTTTTTGTCAAATTATGAAGCCAGCATAAGGAAAAATGTTTTAATTCCTGTAACAAAATCTCAGTCTGAGTATCTAAATCTGTGTACATATCCGTGAAACAAAGTCTAATTGAATGATGCAATGACTATAATACAAAAAGCACACACAAAATGTAGCAATATATTTTAAAATATGACATTTTTTTAAAATATATATTGGCACCTTAGTGCAGTATCTGGATAACTAGATAAGGAGTTAACCTGTTACTGCACTTAAAGACAATATTCAAAATCCACAATATTCAAATAGATATGCACTAAGTGGACAATATCCAAATAGATAAAAGTTTCACTTAAAGTGTTGCTTTATTAAGTTTAGTTAAAGAGCCTAAAATATATACCTTAAATCCCCGTTCTTTAAGTCTTCTGTACTGGCTAAGAGGTGACAAACGACCCGAGGAGCCGGTTAAAGAAAATCCGGCTCTTTCAATCTGAAAACACAATAGTTCATGATAAACGACTTTCTTTTTTTTTCTTCTGTAAAACATCAATCACATCCTACTAATTTTCAATTAAAACAAAAATGTAAAAGACTTTAACTGAAGTTCTTCGGTTTATAATTTTTATAAATAATTTTAAAACACCCTCTCTGGTAATGACTGGTTGTTGTCCATCCAACTGTTTAATAGTAAAATAAGGAAAATTGAGGGGAAAAGGTTGCAAACCGTTGAATACTTATAGAAAATATGAATTTTGTGAATGCAATTTGTGGACATACATTTTTCTGCTATTTGGAACTAGAGAAGTAAAAACATAATTGTAATAATACATGTAAGGTTTTTCTTATTTACCAGCAAAGTTCATGAAGATACCTGGTACAAATAGCATGTTTTATATACTAATATAGCCATGATTTAATATTTGCAGACATTCACAATAAATAAAGATTTTCATGTTTTATACTTTTATCAAATACAAGTATTTTCTCTGTCTTTCTTAACTTGGCAATAAATGTATATAAATATGACATATAAACCTAGGAAATAAAAGGCAGGGCCTTTGATGGGCACCAACAGCCCTTTTCAGAGCTACCTCCTCATGTTATCTCTGGTTACTGTACATTTATTGGCCGCCATACAGTGACCTACTTTTGACTCAAAATTCATATTTTTCGCTAATATACTCCCTGGAAATTGGAAAAAAATTACCACCACTTTGTGCTTCAATTCAAACTCTTAAATGCCATGACTGGTGACATGTCCAGGGTCCTTAACCTACAGTGAAAGCTGCTTTTTGTGCCCTACATGGGCTGATTGACCCTATTAAATATAGACTACACACACACACTAACTGGAAAGAATAGTACACACAATAAACAAACAATTAGCTTTTGCAGAAAAAAAATCAAGATATTGGACCCATTTCAGAAAGTATAGATTTGCTTATCAACCACAGTCCACGTAAACTCAGCCCCCATTCCTAGGAGCCAAATCAGACAGTTTATAGACAGACAAAAGATTAATAAAACACTTGGCACTTTGTATCCTATTTATCCTATTTGTATATTACTAATAGTGAGATACTTGGTCTTAATTGACAGGTGGTCACAATTGACAGGTGGTCAGTGCATAAGGCTAGAACATCAGCTTGAGAACTTTTAAAGAAATTTCCACACTTTTGGGTTTCCCTGCAAATATTTATTGATATGTTATACATTTACTTCAAAAATTTTAAATCTACGTGACATTGTGTTCCTTAACCTACAAAGTAAGGTATTTGTAGCCATGGCGATTCCTATTAATATACAAACAACACTAACTTAAAAATGTACTATACTTAAACAAAAATTAGTCTTTTTTGGTGAAAAAAAAAATCAAATATTACATTTGGAAAGTATTTTTTATCAACACATGCATGAAAATCGCCCCCATCCATAGAGAAATCAGCAACAGTTATAGACTAACAAAGATAATAAACTTTGCTTTGTATCCTAAAATTATTTGTATATACAAAGTGAGATTCTGGTTTAATTGTTAGGGTCAAAAATTCAGGTGTCTGCATAAAGGTGGAAATATTGATAACAAAAAATATCCACAATATTTGATCACTGCAAAAAATTATTAATTGATATGTTATGAACGTTAACTTGAAAAGACACAGGTAAATATTTCAAAGGAACATCATATTTATACGGGGCAAAGGCCAGGACCGTGAAGGTTCATAGACTTTGATTAATTCATACTAGGCATACCTCAACATAAACAAATTTATAACTGATTATTAAAAATTGCCGTTTCATCTAATATATCTGATGTAAACTTTGAATCATTTTCAAGTATTTAAAATCAAGTCAACATACGATTAATCATCGGAATACTTACAAGTTTCTTTTGTTTTTCCAAGTGTTGCTGTTGTCTTGACATGAAATCCGTCCCCATACTTTCCACAATTTTGGCACTGGCAGTACTGACTTTAGGACGGAATGTAAACACATTGTCATCTAACAAAACAGACGGTTGCTTGCTCATTGCAATTGGTTTCAGCACTTCTCTTTTTGATAACCTTTTAGTTTCATCTGTATCAGATTCTTTTGAATTTTCGAAAATTTCTTTATTCACTTTAGTAAACAAAGTGTTTTCGTCTGTTGAAATCGGTGCTAATTTTACTTTTGATGTAGTATATGTATCATTCATGTAATGAGGAGTGGCGTTCGTTAATGCTGCTTGCTCAAACCTACGAGCTGCAATTTTACGACTGGCCGAGCTGATGCGGGGAACGAATTTGTTATCTCCTACCGCATTTTGCTTAAGTTTCCCCATCTGAACCCCGTGCAAGACCCATATTAAAATGGAAAGTACCTATCCTTTTACATTTTGTTAAGTTAACCTGAATGACATTTAGCGTACTTCGTAACTATGGAGCGGCCATGTTGTTTTCCGATTACACTTCGGTAAAATACGGAGGATTACGGGTTCTCAATTTTTAAACTGACGGAAAATGCTGGCAGCAATCGGATATCTCCGTTTATTTCCGTTACGCTGAAACGCCAAACGGTGCTCGTATTATTTTATTGTTATAGTTTAATTTTCGTTAGGCAACAAAATACTTAATTTATTAGTTCTTTTAAAAACAATAATTTTAATATCTGGACATAAAATAAACAGCCCTGTTTTAATTTTACAAACCATGATCAGCAAATATGTGCGCCCGCTGAGATTTGAACTCAGAACTCCTCTTATGTATAAAATAAAGAGGCATTTTTACAATTAAACTAGAAGAGCTTAAAACTTACTTACCATGGCTTGTTATTTTATTTAAAATATTAATATTCTTCTTACTTTTTTTGCATCTATAGATTTTAAACAGCCAAATATAGGTAAGGGCCAAGTATGGGTCTTTATTTCATGCTTTCCAGTGTTTTATTGTAATATATCAGATGATTATATTCTGATAAACCACTAGTGAAATTTATAAAATATAATTTTCACTGTAGCCGAACTATATATGAATGCGGATGAAAAGAAAATCAGAACTTAATAGAATAATAGGCAGAATTAAATGCAGTCATGCGTAAATTTTGCTTCTTCAGGAAAAGAAAGTCGATGTCACCATACATCATGTTAAAAATGTAACAAAGTTAGAGAAATTTAACAGAACTATATTTCAAAATTGATAATGTGACGTCATGATGTGATGACGTCAAACGGAGAATGCGCGACGTTACGCGGCAAAATCAGTAAAAAGTACTTAAAATCATTTTAAAAGCATGAAATAAAAAGAAAATTTATTTGTTTTACATATAAGATTGAAATATATTTCATTCGTGAACACCAGCTATTATATTTTCACGAGTGGCTACGCCACTCGTGAAAATATTGTATCTGGTGTTCACTCAGTGAAATTATATTTCAATCTTTACATGCAATACATAGAGGATATTCAAGTTTTTTCTATAAATACATGATTTATTTTCGAGTGGTATGAAAATAAATATTTCATGAGTGGCGGTAGCCACGAGTGAAATAAGGTAATTTTCATGCCACAAGATGAAAATAAATCAAGTATTTATAGAAAAAACTTGAATTTTCTGTTTATTATATACATTTTTCTCTTTTTTGCGATAAAATTTGAAAGACTTCCCTTAAATTTTGTGTACTGGAAGAATTTAAAAGAAAGTAGTCCGGCAAGACACCAGTGAAAATACGGAAAATATGTTTCACTGCAGTGAAAAATAAATTTTTACAGTGAAAATACGAAAAATGAAAATACGCATTTTATTTCATCAATATTTCTCAATATTTCATTTATAAGTATATAATAAAAACAAATATCCTCTATATTCTAAAGAAGAACATAGTGACCTAAATTTGCAATTCCAATTTTTTAAAGGATTTCTCAGAATCATTTTAACTAGATCTATTTAGCACATAAAATTTTTTTTATCACGCTTAAAATATTTTTTATCATCTGATGATATTTCTGAAAGATTTTTGTAAAATATTAACAATTTTCTATTATGGTTCTTATTTTACCAATCTAAGGCTATAAGAATCTTACACCGGCTGCCGGTACAGACCGGAATATCTAGCTCAAGGGTAACTGTTTACAGCGGTAACGAGGCTCTGCCGAGTTTCCGCTTAACAGTTACCCGAGAGCTAGATATTCCCATCTGTACCAACAGCCGGTGTTTGATTCTTTTTCTTGCATTTTACATGTCAATTATTTTCGGAACAGAAATTATGCAAACTGTTTTTCTCATTACGCACTTTTTTCTTATAGTAGCGTATGAACATACAACTTCATTCATAACGGAAAAATGACGTCATCCTAAGAACGCGATTCATTCATAAAAGGCACGCGTCAATGACATCATTTAAAACATGCGACTTGTCTTACATGGGGGGTGTACTTAGACAGAGTTTTCTAGCACCCGGTGTAAACGGTAGATAATCCTGTCTGAGATGCAAGAAAACATGTGCTGTTCTGGAGATAAAAAACAAAATAACAATGACAAGAAAATTATATAGATGGCAATTCTCTATGTATCTTAATTTGTTACTTTCAACAAAAACTGGATATCAACTACTTAGAAAACTGAAAAATCTATACTGTTCATTTTTAGATACTGATGGTTGATTATGAGTATAACTGATATATTAATTTATAGCCTCATTTTATAATATTATAAAAGTTATAATATACAATTCAAAGCTATTATACTCACGACAGTCTAATAAAAAATTGCTATTTTTATGACCAAAAAAAAAATCACCACATCAAAGAAACTGTTTTTTATTATTATGTTTTATTTTATAAGTTTAAGATGGGGTGACATTTGTCTGCAAATAAGCTCATATGGTATACAGTACCTAAAACTAAAAGAGCAACAGACCAAAACAATTAAAGACAGAATCAAACATCAAGTATGTCCGGGAGGTAATTCTTAAAATACACGCAACCCATGAAGTTCCATGAAGATGCCCAGTGGAAATGTATATAGACTTTATTCAAGCAAAAGATCATGGGACTTTTGCAAACTAGACAATCATTTTTACATTGCCCTCCTTACAAGCTCTCAAAAGAAATGAGAATGAGAATTAGTTTATGAAAATGACACTTGGAGAGAAAAAAATCGGAAGTATGCTCAGGTAACATTATGGCGTTGGATGGTGGCTTTTAAAGAAACAATTCTTACTTAGAAAAGTTTTGTCCAAAGAATTCTCGTATTAATGTTACTGAAGTTATTTTGTCACTTATGACACGGATTTATACGTGCTTATGACTTTATACAAAGAATAATATCTCAATCAGCTGATCACAAAAAAATAAAACAAAATCATATGCTTACTGTATAATCAAAATTCATGTTTTTTTAGAAGAAATATTTATTATTTTACTATGAAGATATTGCAGCTATACTAATAGTGGAAGATCTCAGATGCCCCGACTTGCATTATTTCAGGCATGAGTAGGCACTCAAGTAGAACCAACGACGTCCCATGAGCAAACTGGATAGCTTACTTACATGAAAGAAATTAAAATCCTTGTCGGGATTCGAACCAACAGTGGTAAGAGTCTCCTGATTTGATGTTCAAGGTAACCTTATAATAACTTTGCAGGTCATGAGAATGGTGAACATACCAATCAGTGTACATATAAAGTGTTTAACCTGAAAAATAACAATAATAATACAAATAATACAAATAAATACAAGATTTATTTCTCCCCCTCTGCTTTTACCATGGCTTGGGACATGCTAGTAGTTAAAACTGCACTCATCCAGATACATGTATTTTACTTTTCAAAAAAACAATCTCAATTCCTCCCAATTCTTTATGAAATAATCTTACTTAATGTTCCTAAATATTTTAATACATAAAAGGTCATTAAGTGCATACAAGTCTTGCTTTGTAAATCTAACCTTTGAATCTTAATATTTAACTTAATCATGTGACATATAAATTATTTTCATTTAAAACAATATGAATCTTGGAGAGTGCTGTTTTAAAACTAGGCAGCATTGGGAGAAGTGTAGCGACCGACCTTTTCGAAAAGAAAACTAGCTGAACACTGTTTTCGGGTATGTTACAGATTTAACTCTGGGGAATTACAACTAATATTTTGAAGTACATAATTACATAATATTTCTATCATTATTTTACTGTGTAAGGTGATTACTTTCTATCGCAAATTTTACAACAAAAAATTGTAAATAATGAAAATTTAAAAAAAACAAAAACAATTGTTTGGGATCTGCTATAATAAATATGGTGATTTTCTGCGTAAACTTGTCTGTTAAAATATATGTAAATAGACAATTCTATTAAAAACCGCATTTTTCCCCTATTGAACATAGAAGGACCGAAAAAGTGCCTTATTATGCAATGTGACGTAACCATTATACAAGTGACATAAAATCAAAATGCGATGCGTTGAAGGTAAGTACGGAAACATTTCAGGCACAGTTTAGCTCGATATCAGGTACGGCAGCATTTATTTGTTGATGTTGTGTTAGAATTGAAATAATATATCCAAATCAGTGATTTTATCGCTTGATAAAATCGTTGTTGTTCAGATGCGCATCATTATGCCCTGCCCTCGTGATATAATTCATCACATCCGAACTCCAAACTGTGATTTTATTTAGCTATAAAATCACTGTTTGAGATATTTTATTTCTTAAGTTTACGCAGAATATCACTTCATTTCATGTACAGAAAATGGCATTTAGCTAGTTTTTCGAATTATTAACCTTTGATTGAAGCTCTGAAGAATGGTAAGTCTGTCACTGTACAGTCTATGGTTTAGATAGTCGCATGTTTTGGTTTTGCTACACATCCCCCACCATTCTATGTTTACAGAGCTTCAATGTCAATGTCTAACCAATAACCGGTGAAAGTTTTGGTCAAAGGTTGGGCCTTTAAATTAATCATGCCAAGTAGTTTAAAAAGTTGATTGGTCAACTAGGGAAAGCCATGGCTTATGGTCATCATATGAGGTTGTCAGGTTGGTAATGACTTGTAGATTGGTCATTGATTAAGGTCAAGTCAAAGGTAAATGTCATCATAAAGGTGTTCAAATCAATAATTCAGGAACACTTTGACCCTGTAAGATAAGATGGAGATGTTTGTCATGACTAGTAGATGTCTGGTCAATAAGTGTAGAACAGTTTGTAAAGATGAGAAAAAATAGATGAGTAAAGATAAGTAAAGTCAGAACAGTTTTTAAAGATAAGAACTCTATATAAAATTGAGCTGGAATAGAAAACAACCAAGTAGAAAAACTGCATGGTCTGCACTTCCCCTTCGCAAAAAAGTGTAGAACAGTTGTTAAAAATAAGAACACTATATAAATTTAACTGAAATAGAAGAAAAAAAAAATAAGTCGAAAAACTGCATGGTCTGCACAGTCCCCTTCATGGTAGAACTGGGCAAAAAAGTGTAGAAAAGTTGTTAAAAACAAGAGCGATCAGTAATCACATGTGTCGCCTCATGATGGCCAATTTCATGTTGGGACAAATTTTGTGACAGACAGACGGACAGTGCACAACTAGACTAAACCACTTTGTACTGATCATTCCTGTAAAATTTGGATAAAATTGCACCAGTAGTTTATGAGGAGTAGTCCGGACAAGCTTTTGCGTATCTGGCAACACACAGAAAAAAAAACACCTTTTTATCAAAGGGCCATAACTCGGCCAAAAATCATTCAACCGGAAAACCCGTGCAATATGCGCAAGGACTTGAGCTACAGATCAATCCTGTAAAGTTTCATTGAAATTGCATTAGTGGTATAAGAGAAGTAGTCCGGCATTTTTCCCCTATTGAACACTAGAAAGGACCGAAAAAAGTGCCTTATTATGCAATGTGACGTAACCATTATACAAGTGACATAAAATCAAAATGCGATGCGTTGAAGGTAAAGTACGGAAACAAATCAGGCACAGTTTAGCTCGATATCAGGTACGGCAGCATTTATTTGTTGATGTTGTGTTAGAATTGAAATAATATATCCAAATCAGTGATTTTATCGCTTGATAAAATCGTTGTTGTTCAGATGCGCATCATTATGCCCTCGTGATATAATTCATCACATCCGAACTCCAAACTGTGATTTTATTTAGCTATAAAATCACTGTTTGAGATATTTTATTTCTTAAGTTTACGCAGAATATCACTTCATGTACAGAAAGTGCCAGAAAATGGCATTTAGCTAGTTTTTCGAATTATTAACCTTTGATTGAAGCTCTGAAGAATGGTAAGTCTGTCACTGTACAGTCTATGGTTTAGATAGTCGCATGTTTTGGTTTTGCTACACATCCCCCACCATTCTTTGTTTACAGAGCTTCAATGTCAATGTCTAACCAATAACCGGTGAAAGTTTTGGTCAAAGGTTTAAATTAATCATGCCAAGTAGTTTAAAAAGTTGATTGGTCAACTAGGGAAAGCCATGGCTTATGGTCATCAAATGAGGTTGTCAGGTTGGTAATGACTTGTAGATTGGTCATTGATTAAGGTCAAGTCAAAAGGTCTAAAGGTGTTCAGATCAATAATTCAGGAACACTTTGAACCTGTAAGATAAGATGGAGAGGTTTGTCATGACTAGTAGATGTCTGGTCAATAAGTGTAGAACACTTTGTAAAGATGAGAAAAAATAGATGAGTAAAGATAAGTAAAGTCAGAACAGTTTTTAAAGATAAGAACTCTATATAAAATTGAGCTGGAATAGAAAACAACCAAGTAGAAAAACTGCATGGTCTGCACTTCCCCTTCGCAAAAAGTGTAGAACAGTTGTTAAAAATAAGAACACTATATAAATTTAACTGAAATAGAAAAAAAAAATAAGTCGAAAAACTGCATGGTCTGCACTTCCCCTTCATGGTAGAACTGGGCAAAAAGTGTAGAAAAGTTGTTAAAAACAAGAGCGATCAGTAATCACATGTGTCGCCTCATGATGGCCAATTTCATGTTGGGACAAATTTTGTGACAGACAGACGGACAGTGCACAACTAGACTAACCACTTTGTACTGATCATTCCTGTAAAATTTGGATAAAATTGCACCAGTAGTTTATGAGGAGTAGTCCGGACAAGCTTTTGCGTATCTGGCAACACACAGAAAAAAACACCTTTTTATCAAAGGGCCATAACTCGGCCAAAAATCATTCAACCGGAAAACCCGTGCAATATGCGCAAGGACTTGAGCTACAGATCAATCCTGTAAAGTTTCATTGAAATTGCATTAGTGGTATAAGAGAAGTAGTCCGGACAAACTTTAAAATTAAAAATTATTAAAGGGCCATAACTCAAACAAAAATCATTGAACCGGAAAATGCTGACAATATGCACAACTAGACTTGGTACTGATCATTCCTGTAAAGTTTGGATGAAATTGCACCAGTAGTTTATGAGGAGTAGTCCGGACAAGTTTTGTGACGGACGGACGGACAGACGGACAGACAGACAGACGGACAGACAGACGACGGAGAAGTGATCCCTATATGTTGCCACTACTCCGTAGAGGCGACACAATAAGAACACTATAAAATTATATAAAATTGAACTGAAATAGAAAAAATATTAAGTGGAAAACTGCATGGTCTGCACTTCCCCTTCATGGTAAAACTATGAATGGGAGGTGCAGACAATCAACAATCTGGAAAACTGAAATTGACTTTCTACAGTCTAGAAAAGCCAATTATTTCATATCTATTTCATTTATATTTTCAAATGTCTGATCTTTGCACCACCAAATTATTTTCCATTACATTATTCATTCATTTTTCAGTTAAGACAAACTCATTTCACTTTCAAATTTCATTCATTCAACTCTTCATAAATATCTATATTATTGTTCTCCATTTTTTTCATTTCTTGAAGCAAATTCATATATTTTTTTTTAATTCAAATTTCCATGCATTCCTTCCTTTTTCAATTTATTTTCATTCATTTTCATTTCACATTCCTTTTTCTATTGTTGACATATTGTACGTAGTTCCTTCAAATTTATTTCTTTCATATTTCAGCCAATACTTTCCATTTTTCACTAATTTTCACCGCAGTAAACTTTCATGTACAATTTTCATCAATGTCAACATTCTTAAAACTTGACGTCATTTTCCGAAACAATTCATAAATGTTAACTCTTTCATGTTGTCAACATTCTCAAAACTTCATGTCATCTTCTCAAGCCAGGGATCATTTCACAATAATCACAATTTCACTTTTAACAATTCAGCAATGTTAACTCTTCACTTTTATATACACAATTTCAATTTCATCTAACATAGCATGTTATTCATAACGACATTCTGGTATGTCCCTCCCCCTACAATAAAATACAATATAACATCTTTTCAATATTTTACCTCTCTGTTCTGTACTTGCCTCGACTTTCACAATTATGAGTGACTAAAAATATTGTTTACCTCTTGCATCTCTTGTCTTGATTACTTGGTGGAAAATACAATCACCATCAAACAGCCCTCGATGGCTAACATACAGTAACTTAACATTATTCATTATACTTAACTAATACATTTGCATAAATTATTTAAAAGAATAAATGACTTACTATAAATTTTATTCTAATAAATTCTTTTCCTCTTTAATTTAAAGTTATAAGACTATGAAAGGTACGTCTATGGTTCTAATCAGTCAACAAGAGAAAACAAAAAGTATAAATTATTAACAACTTCTCTTGTGATGATGAAATATTTGTCCTTAGAAGCACACACACACACATACTTCACAATCTACCAATGATCCATCAGGTCACTGTCCAACTCAAAAACTTCCCCAATCATTACACATCAATCCATATCCAGCAATATCAGGCAAATCACAAAACACTCCACCGTTTGTTGAAGTTGACTGAAAGGAAACTTGGGCTATAATTTTACAACATGCACACTTCAAAATGTAAATTGCCACAAACCATTATTTAAGTTATTATATTGATTCTTAAATTCCTTTGCAATCAACAATTTATTTTTGTATAAAATTTTACTATATTGAAAGAAATACCAATTACAGTTAAATTCCATCTCAAAATTTTATTTACAGAAAATAACTTTTTTGTCTTTTTTTTGAATATTCAACTAGAACTCTGTGAGTCAGATGTGTCACCCTGCCAACAGTATAGCTGTCAGTTAGGCATTTTCTTCTTATATAAAGGTTATTTATAAACACTGCTCTTACAATGTACATGTACCTTGAACTTTAGTAGCATTTGAACTGATTGTAACCATGTTACATCAGGATTAACAAGAGCTGTCCGTAAGACAGCGCGCTCGACTTTTTTATTGCTTGCCAATAAAAAAAGTTTTTGCAGTAAAAGGCAATACAAGAATCTCTGTATTTTTAAAGTGAACTAGTTGTTTGATACCCTTGAATATTACAGCAATGTTTATATGACATAATTTATGGTAAAGTGAACAAGTGGATAGGAATGAATTTTTTTAGATTTTTTAAGTTTTTTAGTGCTTGCCTATAATACAAAACATTGACAGTTAAGGGCCATAATTCAAATAAAATCTTTGACAGAATTACCTTCTCCTGGACATGTTTGGGAATCATGATTGTAAACAAGTATTCCAACTTTCAAATTAATATCTCAAACAGTTCAGTCAAAAAGTGGACTGGTACTAAAAACTTAACCAAGATTCTAAGTCGATAAAAGGCCTTAATTTTTAAAACAAATCCTTGACAGAGTTACCTTCTCTTGCGTACAGATGGGGGTAATGATGTGAAATAGCATTAAAAGTTTCAAAGCAATATCTCAAAGGGTTAAGGCAATAAGTGGATTTTACCCATATTCAATGTATTTTCTAAGTCAAAAAGGGGCATAATTCTGTCAAAAACCTTGACAGAGTTATGTCCTCTTGTCTGTTGATGAAGGTCGTGATGGTAAACAAGTATGGTCAGTTTCAAAGCAATACCTCCAATGGTTTTGAAATAAAGTGAGGTGGTACAAAAAACTTAACCAAGCTCAATACACTTTCTAAGTCAAAAAAGGGCCATAATTCTGTCAAAAACCTTGACAGAGTTATGTACTCTTGTCTGTAGATGGAGGTTATGATGGTGAACAAGTATGGTAAGTTTCAAAGCCATACTTGTAATACTTCTGAAATAAAGTGGGGTGGTACGAAAAACTTAACCAAGGTGTGAAGCCAACGCCGACGCCGACGCCGACGCCGGGGCGAGTAGGATAGCTCCCCTTTTCATAGAAAAGTCGAGCTAATAAAACTGATATTATAAAAAATAAAAATATCATGGAAAAGTTTTACACTGACAGATCAAATGGAGGACTCTATGATGGATTCTTGTGCACTGCACTTAAAGTCAATGAAAAAAGCTTGCATACCAAATTTGAAGTTAATCAAACTTGTAGTGACCAAGTTATGCACTGGTAAAGCCTATTAAGTAGGAAATTATCAAATGGCAATAACAAAAAATCATGAAGTGCAGAGTACAATTTCTTGTGCACTGCACTTCTTATCAATGAGATCTATCATCATGAAGTTTCAAGTCAATAGCTTTTATAATGTAGAAGAATTGGCCCGTAAAGTAAGAAAATAAACAAAGGGAAATAACACAAACAAGGGCTGTCACAGGAGATAGGGAAGCTTGACTACGCAGTAAGGAAGACAAAACTATGAAAGAAAAATCAATTATCATATAAATATATTTCAGTATCAGTGATAGTATCAATAAAGCACTCGAATGTTCTATATTTTTGCATAACATAATATGCATATGATCTTGTCAATAAATGTTCAACAGACATTTCTATGCTTTAATGGGACAGCAATATGAAATCTGAAGTCAAGCCCTTCTAAAACAAAAATGATATAAAAAAAAGAATTTGAAGTTTTGAAAGTTCTAAGAGGAAATAACTCTTGAAAAAAGATGCTAGAGTTATGAACCTTGTCATGCATGATGTAATGACAAAGAGCAATTATTTATCTTAAGTGTAGAGTAGATACCATTTATAATAACAAAGATAATACTAAAAAAATCATTTACAAATGAATTTTAAGTTCAAATTTTAATGGAGATAATTCTGGGAATACAGGAGCTTGTATTGTATAACTCCTTATAGTAAAAAAAATAACATTTGTTATAGTGTATAAAGCTATACATCTGATGCAAAAAAAATTTTTTTGGATTTTCTAAAAAAAAGAATACTTCCAAATTTGTATGAAATAAAAATGGCAATAAATTGCCTAAAAGCGAGTGGTGCATGCACAAATTCATTGCTAAACGGATAAAAACCTACTTAAAATAGCAAAATAATATTTTGTTCCAGAACATTTTATTCTGTTTACGTACATTATTCATGTGTATTAAATAACTGAGACATTCTATGTTACAACATTTTCGGGAATCAACCATATAATAATGGAACCAATATAATTTTACTGTTGATAAATTTTATAAAAATATTTCATTAGATATAGATTTATACCCTCTAACATAAATTCCAAGTTCAAGGGGGGAATAATTCTGGAAATAGTCATGCTAGAGTTATGAACCTTGTCACACAACATGTGTGAAATGATCAGAAATATATATTGAAGTTTGAAGTAGATACCTTAAAAAGTAAAGAAGTTATAATATTTCGTAAAGAAAATTCTAAGTTCAAAGGGAGATAAATCTGAAAATATTGCTTCAAGAGTTATGAATCTTACCACATAAGATGTGGTTGATGATAATTATATGTATTTGAAGTTTGAGGTAGATATCTTTAAAACTAAAGAAGTTATAGAAAAAAAATTTTGAAGTAAAAAAATCTAAGTATATGGGGAGATAAAACTTGCAATATTGGAGCTACATTTATGAACCTTGTCACATAAGATGTGGTTAATGATAAGGAACATATACTTGAAGTATGAAGTTAATCCCTTAGGAAATAAAGAAGTAACAGTAACAAATAATATTTTTTAAGGAAAACTCTAAGTTCAAGGGAAGATAAATCTGAAATTATTGGTGCTAGAGTTATGAACTTTATCACATAAGGTGTGGTTGATGATAAAGAACAAATATTTGAAGTAAGAAGATGATCCCTTAAGAAATAAAGAAGTATCAGTAAAAAACAATATTTTTTAAGGAAAATTCTAGGTTCAAGGGGAGATAAATCCAAAAATATTGGTGCTAGAGTTATGAACCTTGTCACATAAGATAGGGTTGATGAGAAGGAACATATATTTGAAGTTTGAAGTTGATACCTTAAGAAGTGAAAAAAGTTACAGTGAAAAATATTTTTCTGCACCAAATCTTTAATCTGGACGCGGACGCCAATGCCGGGACGAGTAGGACAGCTCTCCATATACTTTGTATAGTCCAGCTAAAAACAAGAAGTGCAGAGTAACAATTCTTGTACACCGTGCACTATATACTCCTCAATGAGATACATCATCCTATGAAGTTTCAAGTCAATAGCTTTTAAAGTGTAAGAGAATTGACCCGGCCAAAAATAAAATATGAAAATTAACAAAGGGCAATCATTCAAAAATCATGAATTACAGAGTACCAGTTTTTGTATGCTGCACTTCTTCTCAATAAGATCTATCATCCTATGAAGTTTCAAGTCCATAGCTTTAAAGATTAAGGAGAAATGGCACAAACATTAATAAAGTATGAAAACTAACAAAGGGCAATAACTTAAAATATAAGAAGTGCAGAGTAACGATTCTTGTGCACTGCACTTTGGGTCATTGAAAGAAGCATGCATACCAACTTTGGAGTCAATCCAACCTATAGTGAATAAGTTATGCTCTGGACAAGCCTATCGGGAACCCGCCAACACCGCTACCGCCGACACCACATACAAAAGTAACCCCTATATGTTGACTTTTTCAAGAATCAGTTATTTTACCTTTTACTTATAAAGTTATATTTATGTGAATTTCATTGAAATTTTCTCACTTCATTATGGAATATCTGTGCCGCAACATCAACACACAAACACACACTGCAACATTTTCCGATGAACCATTGGATTTCCTACAAGTAAATACAGAAGAATTGGTTATCAGAAGCAAGATACATAAACATGTAAGATGACCAATTTAAGAAAATCTAATAAATAACCATGAATCCAATAGACAAAAGTTCTTACTCTTTCAAATATCAGACTACAATTATAATTCTGTTGATGGGATATTAAAAGTATCAGTGTGATATAAGACATATCGTAGTTTTTGAAACTGGATAAAAATAAAGAATTTTGGTTCCTGTCATCACATTTCAAACTATAGCAAATAGGAATGCAAAGGAAAGATTTTCATGCTGAAGATGATGTAATACCAACTATCACCATGTAACACCAATTTTGACAATGTCTGACTAAGTTAAATGGTGCTCTAATGAGGTCCAAAGTTGTAATCATAAAAAGCTGCCCTAGTTCAATGATGATCAAACTAAACTATCTAAATTACAGTATTTTCAAGTAAAATAAGTTTAGATATTCAATATATGATTCCATTTCCTTCATTGTACGATTAAGCATGTGTCAAAGCATTTATAACAGTTAACTAAAAAGTAGTGTGTACTGTGGTAAATTGTACAACAGAGTAATCCCCCTTTTATTCCAGTTATAATAATGTAAACAATAGGCCAATACTTTCAGATCGGAGACTTGCAACATTGAATTGTGGACAACAAAATAGAAAACTCAAAGTGAGCAATGTATCCGGACAGTAAGACAAAACAGTTGTAGTACATGGTCCTGAGATTGGGTTTCATAGATAGTCTTTTATGGGCGGCACAATTCTTTATATCATGTAAAAACCAATATTCAGCGAACAAAATCAACTGAGCGACCACACACTACTTTGCACTATAAAAATTTGACCAACACAAGTTATTAAAACATTAAATTAATGTACTGTTTATTTCTTAGATTAAAATATTAATCATTTTAAACTAGTGAATATATATTTTTTTGGCTCAAATTGCACCAAGCTGTATTTTGATCATTATCATGATTCATTATCATTAAAGATATTCACTCCTGGATTATAAAAGGGCAAGATTTACCTTACCATACTCTCCACACTGAAACAACTTCCACACTTCTTCATTACTCTAGCAGTCACTGGTGTGCTTTGACCATCCACATTCTGAAAGATCACTGGGGTTTACAAAATAACATTCTAATCTCATAATGTTAACATTTATCATTTCTATACAAATTATTTTTCAAATAAACAGATAATTTTTAATGTTTCATTGGTTTAATGTCATATGGCAACCCAAGCTTTTTTGTATGGCAAATAAAGACATGCTGTTACAGGGCTTCAGAGTATGGAAGGTTCATGCCTAGTAGAACCACTGACCTTCCAGTCTAGCTAATTAAAAGACTGGCTACAGTTGTATGTTCAACTAACTGAAAATAATTTATCTATTGAGTAGACAATCTTTTTTTTATAAATCAGTTATTGTGAAGAAAATAAAACAGTGAAATAAGTTAAAATATAGTTCATGTAAAATATCCAATTATCACTAAAATTTTGTTCCAATTAACAAAACACATCACACAAATTATTACAAAATATTACCTTAAATTGCCCTGTCATTTCACTTTCCCCTATGTTAAACAGCAATCCACATCCTTGCTTTCCCCCATGATGACTAGGTCCAGGGCATCATTATCTTCTATTCAAAGAAATTTCCAGACACAAAATATTGGATAAGATGCTGAATTTTTTACAGAATCTGGCAACTTCTAAATACTGTAGATCTAAAAGTATAAAAATATAGGTATTAAAGCAAACAACATTTACTACATGTATGTCGCGCAGCTGGTCTGAAAACAAAAAAAAAACGCTGATGTATATGTCGCGTGGCTGGTCTGATAAACAAAAAAACGGCGATGTATGTTGCACTGCTGGTCTAAAAACAAAAAATGCCGATGGATGTTGCGCGGCTGATCTGAAAACATAAAAACTCTGATGTATGTCTCGCGGCTGGTCTGAAAACAAAAAAGCGCCGATGTTTGTCGCGCGGCTGGTCTGAAAAAAAAAAACAAAAAAAAATGCCGATGTATGTCACGCGGCTGGTCTGAAAAAAAAAAAAAAAAAAACGCCGATGTATGTCACACAGCTGGTCTGAAAACAAAGAACGTCGATGAATGTCGCGCGGCTGGTCTGAAAACAAAAAACGCCGATGAATGTCGCGCAGCTGGTCTGAAAACAAAAAACGCCGATGTATGTCGGGCGGCTGGTCTGAAAACAAAAAAACGCCGATGTGTGTAACGCGGCTGGTCTGAAAAACAAAAAACGCCGAGGTATGTCGCGCGGCTGGTCTGAAAACAAAAAAAAAAACGCCGATGAACGTCGTGCGGCTGGTCTGAAAACAAAAAACGTCGATGAATGTCACGCGACTGGTCTGAGAACAAAAACCGCCGATCTATGTCACGCGGCTGGTCTGAAAACAAAAAAAACGCCGATGAACGTCGTGCGGCTGGTCTGAAAACAAGAAACGCCGATGTATATCGCGCGGCTGGTCTGAAAACAAAAAACGCCGATGTATGTCACGCGGCTGGTCTGAAAACGAAAAACGCCGACGTATGTCGCACGGCTGGTCTGAAAACAGAAAACGCCGATGTATGTCACACGGCTGGTCAATCTGGTCTGCTAAAATAACACAAATGTCACAAAAGGAACTAAATGTTAGTAAATATGAATATATGTATTAATAAACAGAACGCGGGAAAACTTTTAAAAGAAATAAGCAACAATAAAAATAAACAAAAAACATATAGCAGTTCATCAATCAGTAACGCCTTTACATTTATGGCTGTTTTCAAATACAAACAGTGAGATTAAACATGCTATAAGTGCAACGAAAATAGTTCTATATCGACAGTTTTATACAAGTTATTCCTGTACAAAATGTCTACAAGAAACTAGTGATATAAACAGACATATCTTAGCTGAATGTGATACATATACACGTGAACGGACACGCTTTACACATTCAATTGATCAGAAATTTAGCTCTGAAGTTTGCAGCTATTTTCTTAGAATTAACTCGGAAGCATTCTTGCGAGGACTCTTTGATTCCAATTTATTGGCTGTCTTTGGTATTAATCCAGAACTCCAAAAAGGCTTCACCAACCTATGTTGTAAATACGTTCATGACCTAACGATGGAATATAAAAAGTAATCTCTAGAACCTTCTAATAACATTCTCCATGAGAGGATGTTTATCTTAGACTTCTAAGGTTAAATGCAATATAATAAATCCATACTAAATGTTCCTATACATGACACTTATATTTCGTGTTTTCGATAAGTTATAAATGTAATCGGGAAAATATTTAGTAAAAGTGCATAAAAAAATATTCAGTAAATACCATTTTGTCGAACATTGACAATATATCATGTGCTTATTAATAAGTTAACATTGTGTATGCAGGTTGTTATAATTCTATATAATGTATCTCTATATTTAATGTATGACATTATGTATGACATGCTTTTCGTGTATATAATCAGTAATCGTATGTTATTATGTTATGTTCTCATGTAAATGTGTTAATTAATTGTTATATCAGTCACTGAAAAGTGGAATAAAAGATTATATAAGTATGTTATGTCGCGCGGCTGGTCAACCATATATCATAATATACATTACACAAACACGATAACTAGCGGATATAAAACGGCCAGGTGTCTCAATCATCACGAGCAATTATGTATACAAATCATCAAAATAAAAATAAACAGGATACAATATGACAGGTTAATGAAAAAATCAAATGACGCAATTAATTAAGTTGTAAAATATCAAAAACACCTACTAAATCAACAGAGAACGCCATTTCTTCCATCTTCGCTATGCGACTTTCCCTCCTAAACTGATGTGAAAATGACCAAATGCTCAAATAACCACGTGATCTGTAATGTGTGAAGGCACATTTCGGGAAATAAGTTGGATCCAACTCTGTCCTTTTATTATTGAAACAACAATAGAATTAACCACACACACACTGACGGCTGTTCTTTTGTTAATAAATATGTTGGGTGAAATTCTTATTGTTATCCACTAATCTGGTAAAATCTGAACAGGATCAGGACAGATCAGGGTCATAAATAGATCTAAGCACGAGAAACGCGTTCTAATCACGGTTGTAAATTTAAGTGACATGTTTCAAAATTATGTACAATATCAAAAAAAAGTTCGTCCATTCATTTGATTGGATCCAACATTAAAATTACGAACAAAGTAATTTGTGCAATTTTTCATTATTGATTGTCTTAAGAAGTAACTTCCACATCGGTTAGTTTATTATTAACTATATGTATAATGAGATTTGCATACCAATGTGTATTTACATTTGCGCTGGTGATTACATTCACACTGTGCTGTGACACATTTAGGATTAATTAATTGTTAGAAATCAATATATCTTTATACTACTTACAAAGAAATACTTTTCATGAATTTTTGCTAAATCTCAAAAAATGAAATAAATTCATAACGTTACTTGCATTACTAAAAAACGTTTTCTAACCTGATTGTCACTTGTATCATGTGTACGTCAATGTTCATAGTTGTTTAAAAGATAACAGATCGCAACCTGTTCCATAATAATAAACAGCAAAAGAAACATGTGAAATATTTTATCAAATGTATTGTTACAAATGTTTCAGGCACTTTCAAAGCGTTTCTGTCATCATCGGCGGCCTCGAAATTACGTTTCTGCATACCACGGCAGCAATTTGTCTTCGTCGGCGGCTGAAATATTTTCAAGAAAAGACAGACTGGGGTGTCCCTTAGTGATGGCTGTCTCTGTGTATTACAGAAATCCTTTCATGTTTTTCAAACTTGTGTGATATTTTGAACAACAACATCACTTAGGATTTAATGACATTGGAAAACTAGTTCAAAATAACCTTTCATTGGTCTTAGGCACCGCCTATGTAAAAAGCGTGAATTTCGTGCAAATCGAGCATGAGTAATGTTACACGTGTCATTATTGACATTTCCGGTTTAGTTACTATCGCATTCTGGTAGTAAATCACTTTACTGACCGCTTTATAGGTCTGTTAATATACCGACATGTTTTTTTATTTGTGGTCTATACACACGAAAAAGTATTAAGTTGAGAAACTCATGCGCATAAGATTAAGAATTGCATAATAATTTGATTACAGAGTTATCAGATTTGCGAAAATGATCTCTTTTGGCCACGTTAATTGCTTGGAAATAAAAATAGACTATCCGTTAACCCTTTACCTCATATATACGCGAAACAACGCACTTTCGACCCCCTCCCCTCCTTTTAGGCCTTAAATAGCGAAAAAATGTCCTGTTTTGGCCAAAACACATGTTTTTGTTTGAGAAATCACGGTAGGGAATCACGTGACTTTTACGGTTACGCGTACAGACAATATGGCGGCCTAAAAACCTCGCTTTACGTGTGTTTTTCAGGTAATTCTTTATTATATCCCTTTTACTTACATACGAGACCTGTTGCAGCCTACGCGGAATAAAGAATTGTTGCCGCCTATACCTTAGTTTCCACCCCTGTACTCATAGCTTTTACAAACACTCAAAAATTCAACAGAAATTTTCAATATGAACAATTATATTTCGGGTAACATTCACGCAAAATTTGTATTTTTTATGAATTTGATTAAACTACGTCGAGTTAACAAAGAGAAAATGTTCATAGAATTTCTTTATTTGAAAATGTAAATATTAGGCATGTTAAATGTTGACTGGTCATTTTCTATTCCAATACATGAGAGAAAAATAACTTGGGTAACTCCCACGCGTACTTTTATTGTTGATAACTCCCACGCAATATTTTATGGGCAAGCAATATCTATGCAGGTTATAGCCTAGATATTGATTGGACAAAATCATGATTGATGCATTTAGCCTTAAACGTTCAAAGAATTTTGAATAATATTAAAAATACCGCCAAAAGGTCCTGGATAGAATAAAGCCCCTATGGATAGCAGAATACATACTCACGTGAATATATTAAATGAAGTTTCGATATAGATGAATTAATCGCGCAGAAATTAAAATACAAGTTTTAAATATAAGAAGGAGGTCTATTTCAGTTTAAGCACAATTACAGTTGTCATTTTTCATAGTTTTGCAGATATGGACGGTTCCAGCTCGGATATTGTTTGTGGATAATGTTGGACAACCATTTGTCTTAATGACCACATAAACTGGCTACTCGGCACAGGACCTTGTAAATGTTGTGGCAAGTCGAAACTTGACAGGTATGGCATTTTATGTTATTCGTTATATTTAGATTGTAAAGACATTCAAGTCATTTTATCACTTAGTCTTTTATGTAACCAACTTTTTTCAAATTAGTTTCTGTATTTAACATTATTATATTGTGTTTTTTTAATCTAAAGCATAAAAGAAAACAATCTAAAGAATATTAGAATGGGTCTTTTATTTTACAAACTAGGTAATAAAATCTAGAGGACTTATGTTTGAAATCAATGTCATCTTAATATCAACAGTAAAACCCGTAACGTTTCCGATTTGCTGGGCTATAAAATGTTTTACCACAACATTTATAAGGTCCTGTGCCGTGTAGACTGTTCATGTGGTCAATATTTGAGTCCTATCCGTGAATGAAATGTTTTCCACATTTATCACAAACAATATCCGAGATAGAACCTTCCATATCTGCAAAATATGAATCAAAGCACTGAATGTACTGATGGGGAGGCTATGAGAGAATGTTTCAGACTTATAGTTTCTTTTCTTTTTGCTTAAAATATGCTACCAAAATAAAAAGATATGCACATTGCGCTATTTATCCTTACTGTTGTGTTCAACCATTCATATATATGGTTAATGAGGTTGACTATTCATTTTGTTAATATTCCAGAACATTTAATTAAGGTCTACATTCGGACTGTTAATCATGCAAATTTTGAAAAACCTAAACTGTCAATAATAAATGACATACCAGCAAGTATGACGACTGTTCATTATCAGATAACAATAACATTTTACAACTGACGGTTCCTTATCAAAATATTCTAGGACTGTTCATCATAAATACTTTATGTCATTTTAATATCATTGAATGATAATAACAACTGCAGTGATGCAACATTTTTATTGAACATAAAAATTATACACGTTTAGATGTACCATAATTGAGATCAATAAGATACTGTCTTGTGATGAGTATTAACATTCATGCTCTACGGACAGAAGGTTGTCTTCTTCAGAAGCAAATCTCGAATAAAATCACGTTTCAGAAAATTAATCCCATTTCATTACTGACGGCGTCGGATAATATTAAAGCTAAATATTTCTTGAAAAAATACATCTCTGCAAAGCTTATTCAAAACTGAATCAACCTAAGTGAAAATTGATCAGGAAGTTATATCTTCTTTTTTTACCGCCAACACTCAACACTCAACCAACTTATGGTAGTTAATCGATAGATTCTACGTGTATTTTTAAAACCTCACTAGCTTGAAATATATACTGCGGAAAATCTGTTGTTAACAGGGTGTGCGGGTTATTACGTAGGGTTTTCCCTGTCGACCATTTCCCGCAAATAGATGAGAACATCGAAGCCGTCAGTGCTATGAATGGTGTTATAAATGGCGTGTTTTGGAAGTTTTTGTTGAAACTTCTCCAAATACCTCCAGAGGCGTGCACGTCGCGGAGAAGGCACACGGAAGGTCATAGTCAAGTCATCATAAGTACCAGAGGTGATTGGTTGACCTGTCGTGACTTACTCTGGAGGTTTGGCGCTAATAGATGCCGTTTTTGTTGTCGTCAGTCAGAAAGTTGATGCCTTGACGGTATTGTCGTCTCCTTACCACCAAAGAACGAAAGAATGGGCTTCCAGGAAGAATCTGCTTGAAAAAGACGTCCCAGATGCTATAATCTCGGACATATGGTTATTCCGGCGCCGAGTATAAATAAACTTAAAACACACACACTTTTGTTGAAAACAAAACAACATCACATTTTCTGTAGTAATTTTTCAAGTGTTGTAAAATGAATAAGAAATTCCTCTTATGCCGCCCATTTTTTAGAACACAACCATAAAAGTTCTTTTTTTTTTATTTTTCAAAATAAACATTTATCACTTCAGCGCGAGCAAATATCGGTTTCAAATTAAAGTTTCGTAAGATATGTTAATGACTTCCCGATGCTCGACTGTAAGTAATTTGTATATGTATGCGGTTTTTTTTGTTTTTGTTTTTTTTGTTTTTGTTTTTTAATTAAAGCTTCTTATTCTTTAATATTTTTTATGTATCTCATAATCTGTATTGAAAATTTGAATTTTATTACAAATGGACTATCAAATTATGATGTATGCCCTAGAATTGAATAAACTTTCTAATTACACAATACGGGGTCATACTGATCTTGCGTCTTTCTCTGAAATACTTATTTCCTTGTTAAAACATATTTGACCACATATTTCTGTCAATTAACTGTTCACTTTACTTCCGATTTTGTTGTACGGAAACACATGTTTCTATTTGTGTTTTCTAATCAATTCGAATCTATAATCAGTTTAATGGGATCACCACCGGGTAAACGACTACTAGGTACTTTGGTCATGTTTTTTACCACAAATATTTGAATGTTTCTATTGGGATTAAAATGAGCATAGTTAACTAAACAACTGTTTGTATAAATTCCTGACCTGTCTAATTCTAATTATGAGATTAGTGAATATATAAGACTTTCACTACAAAATATTCCTAAACAAAAGAGCACATGTTTAAATTTTATTCCTATACAAATAAAAGATCAGAGTAGGGATCTGTCAATTACCAAAGATACTTTTATGTTAAAAGTTTGATTAATGAATTATGTAAGATGAAAATATAAGTATTGCTTTTTTTATTTTGCTAATGTAAAATGTAATATTGTGTTGGGATTTTGTCGGAGGTCCTTAGGGGTTTTGTAGTTAAATAGTTTTTTTTCGGCGATAATGGTTAAAGAATAAAATGTTTTTAAACTATATGTTCATCACCATCAGTGAATTTTTAGTTAAATGTATGCAAAATATTTACTAAACAGCTATATGATTTAGCGGTTTATGAGCGTTTTCCGCGTACAGCCTCCTGGGGTGTACAAATAAGTTAGTTTTCCTTAGTTATCACGCAAGCATGATCCATGTCTCTGATGTAAGCGACAGTTTACAATTATTTGTCTTTAAAAAATATTAAGGACTATTAATAGTTTATAACAACAAAAGCACATGCATGATATTGAGAATACGTAGTTGTGCACAACGTTCTAGTTAATGACCCGTCATAAACAGTTGGTCGCTGCGTAGTAATTGGAAAATTGTTATCAAAAATAATAAAGAATATTTGCCACTGAATTAAAGCATTTACTTATAAATTTTCATTTATGCTTTTTGTTAAAAAAAATATGGATAAAGTTATTATTTTGAAGGGTTTTCATACCAGAACTATTTAATACAGACGTACGTAATATGCCTAAACCTGATTACCGCGGCAGTATGACGTCACGGAGTAGTGATTTAAACAAAAATCAAGAATTTTTTCAGAGAATTATTATCTTTACAAATTGCAGATATGAAATTAAAGAATGAAAATATTTTCATATTGTAAATGTCTGTGATGAGTGATGAGTCAGCTTAGAAAAAATCAAAGTACTATTTTTTGACCTGATTACCGTGGCAGTATGACGTCACGGAGTAGTGATTTAAACAAAAATCAAGAATTTTTCAGAGAATTATTATCTTTACAAATTGCAGATATGAAATTAAAGAATGAAAATATTTTCATATTGTAAATGTCTGTGATGAGTGATGAGTCAGCTTAGAAAAAATCAAGGTACTATTTTTTGACCTGATTACCGCGGCAGTAAGATTTGACAGACAGTTATTAACATTGGGTCGGCATAGCCTCCCCAAAAATGACAACTGTAATTTTACTAATAAAAACAGAAATACAAAACCTCCTTCTAATATTTTAGACCTTTGTATCAAAACGCGACCTAATTGAATGATTAGGGTTTGGTAGGCCTTACGCGAAGTTATTGATATCCTTGGCAATTTATGATTTTACAAGCCATGCCTTTTTGAAATTTATTTATCTTATTATTGTAACCTATAAGCAGATGAAGTGTTGTTCGCCCCATATAATTTACGCCCCAAGACGATTCGTCAATTTAGCTGTATTAATTTTATATCTTAGTGATAGTAAAATTAAATGTGAATTAGTTTGAAAAATACATTAAATCCATTGCATTATCAAAACAAATATTGATTAAACTGTTTGAGGTTAAATAATAAAGATGAGTGTTAAATTTTAAGTTTAATTGCCGTGAATTTATAGGGAATAATAAGTCTATTTTATATTCTAGATCCTGGTCCTGGCTGAAATTTAGAGTATTACAGCTGTAGATTCTATACGGAAAGGACTGTTCTTGGGAAAATGCTGACGTAACTGATGGGAGCAGTTTTTCTTACCAATCATAGGTCAGACTTAACTAGCTTTTTAGCTCACCTTACACAAAGTGCAGGTGAGCTTTTAGGATGGCCAACCAAATGGCGTCCGTCGTCTGTCGTCCGTCCACATTTTAAATATTCTAAGGACATCTTCTATGATACCGCAAGGCCAATGTTAATGAAACTTGGCAGGAATACTCTTTGTATGAAACTCTATCAAGATTGTTCAAAGAATTCCATTTCATGCAGAACTCTGGTTGCCATGGCAACCGAAAGAAAAATCTTTAAATATCTTCTTTTAAAGAACCGTAAGAGCTAGAGCTTAGATATTTGGCATGAAACATCTTCTAATGAGTGTCTACCAAGTTTTTTCAAAATAAAAGCCCTAGGGTCAAAATTGGCCCTGCCCCAGGGGGTCATTGATTTTCCCTATATGCATAATAAAATTTATAGTAAAAACTTCAAAATCTTCTATTAAAGAACCCAAAGACTTAGAGCTAAGATATTTGGCATGAAACATCTTCTAGTGAGTGTCTACCATGTTTGTTCAAATAAAAGCCCTGGGGTCAAAATTGGCCCCGCCCCGGGGGGTCATTGATTTTCCCTATATGCATATAGTAGAAACTTAAAAAATCTTCTTTTAAAGAACCCAAAGAGCTAGAGCTAAGATATTTAGCATGAAACATCTTCTAATCAGTGTCTACCAAGTTTGTTCAAATAAAAGCCCTGAGGTCAAAATTGGCCCTGCCCCAGGGGGTCATAGATTTTCCCTATATGCATATAGTAAAAACTTTAAAAATCTTCTTTTAAAGAACCCAAAGAGCTAGAGCTAAGATATTTAGCATGAAACATCTTCTAATGAGTGTCTACCAAGTTTGTTCAAATAAAAGCCCTGGGTCAAAATTGGCCCCACCCCAGGGGGTCATTGATTTTCCCTATATGCATATAGTTTAAAACTTAAAAAAATCTTCTTTTAAAGAACTCAAAGAGCTAGAGCTAAGATATTTAGCATGAAACATGTTCTAATGGGTGTCTACCAAGTATGTTCAAATAAAAGCCCTGGGGTCAAAACTGGCCGGCCCCGGGGGTCATTGATTTTCCTTATATGTGTATAGCAAAAACTTAAAAATCTTCATTGAAAAAACCCAAATAGCTTGAGTTAAGATATTATACATGAAACATTTTTAAGTAAATATCTACAAAGTTTGTTCAAATAAAAGCCCTGGGGTCAAAACTGGCCCTGCCCCAGAGGTGTCATTGTTTTTAACTATATGTGTATAGTAAAAACTTAAAAAATCTTCTTTTTAAAAAAACCAATGAGCTAGAACTTAGATGTTTAGCATGAAACATCTTCTTATGGGTGTCTACCAAGTCTGTTCAAATAAAAGCCCTTGGGTAAAAATTGGCTCGGGGGGGAGGGGGGCTATATACAGGTGAGCGACCTCAGGGCCATCATGGCCCTCTTGTTTTTAAAAAGTTTTTGTTGTTTTTGTACATAATTTACTGTCAATATGAAACTTCAGCTGTATCTTAATTTCTATGCTTTTTTTATTATGTAAATCTTAGAAGATAATTATTTTAAGATAAAACAAATCACTAAGTTGATTAATTATATATAATTTGAGATTGACCAAGTCAACTAGTAACTTCTTATTTTATTTGCAGAAGCAGTAGAAGTATTCAAACACCATCATGAAACACTTAAGACATACCCAGAGAGCTCTAGAAGAAGTACTAGTGGTAGATTGGAACAGATTGTAGCTTAATTGTTAAACTAAAAGGACTTCTTAAATCGTTTGAATTTAAGCTACACTTGAACTGTAGTTTTGAAATAAAATTGCTGAAGTATTTAATAGTGTCTTGAATTTTTTTGTTAAACCATGTTACAGTACTTTGCTTAATATTAGAATTAAAGTATGTTGAAATGACATTGAAACTTCAACGTTGTGCCAACGTTGAACTTCAACGTTTTATAAACTTTCAAATTCGAACATAAATCTAACGTTATTTCAAAGTTGAAATCTGACCATACTTCAACGTTGTTCACCGTTGATGTGCCTGCTACTTCTATCAAGGACCTATTTGCGGTATTTTTAATATTATTCAATATTCTATGAAAGTTTGATGCTAAATGCATCAATCATGATTTTTTTCAATCAATATCTAGGCTATAACCTGCATAGATATTGCCTGCACATAAAATATTGCGTGGGAGTTATCAACAATAAAAGTATGCGTGGGAGTTACCCAAATCATTTTTCTCTCGTGTAATGGAATAGAAAATGACCTGTCAACATTTAACATGCCTAATATTTACATTTTCAAATAAAGAAATTCTATGAACATTTTCTCTTTGCTAACTCGACGTAGTTTAATCAAATTCATAAAAAATACAAATTTTGCGTGAATGTTACCCGAAATATAATTGTTCACATTCAAAATTTCTGTTGAATTTTTGAGTGTTTGTAAAAACTATGAGCACAGAGGTGGAAAATAAGGTATAGGCGGCAACAATTCTTTATTCCGCGTAGGCTGCAACAGGTCTCGTATGTAAGTAAAAGGGATATAATAAAGAATTACCTGAAAAACACATGTGAATCGAGGTTTTTAGGCCGCCATATTGTCTGTACGCGTAACCGTAAAAGTCACGTGATTCCCTACCGTGGAAATGTTGATAAAAAAGTGAGCACTTTTTCGGCGCCGCCCCCATCCAAAATGTACATCAGGGTGTTGCCAGAAGGGGGACGTGCCCCTTCTGTTTGGGGGTTTGAAGGAGGGCGGCAGTCCCCTTCATCGTCAAGAAAATTTTGGACTTTTGAGAGGCTAAAAATGACCCTAGGTCGATCATAAGGTAACGTGTAACCAACGCTGAAAAGCCTTTGACTCTATCTGAATCCATTAAGAAGTTGCAGCACTTTGAAATCAATTTTGATGGAAAAAAATCAATGCAAAATAGTGATTTTTGGCAATTTTGAGTTGTCTCCTTGTTGCCATGGTAACAGGAAATTGAAGACTGAGCATGTCGTTACAAAGGCAATGGTCCAGTCAACATTTGTGCCAAGTTTGATTAGTATTGAAGAAGTTTTTATAGTTTTATAGCAATTTGAACTTGTAACGGGAGACTTTTCAATGAAAACAGCCATTTTTCACAAAATGCTCATGCAGTAATGGGATTGCATGTTAAAGATTTAAATTGATAAGTAAAATTGAACAGATTCTTATGCCTGTCATTTGGCAAAACCAAAGTGCATAAAAATACCCACAAAATTGTAAAACAAGTTTTAACAGCGTTGGTATAATGAACTTCTAGCGTCAAAGGAAGGTTACGTAGAATGTACAGTTCATTTAAAACACTTAGAATACAAGAAATATTTCTACATAATTCCAAAAGATAGCTGCATTACTATATTTAGATTTCGTAATGTAACAATCGTTTACCAAGTCAAACATAACGTTGGGGACGGGGAACCGCTTTTCTTTACAGATGTAGCACATGTAGGCTCTGTTACCTTTTATACAGAAAGAAATTCCCTCCTACAGTAAATTAATATTTCAGATAAACCGTCCATTGTTTTGCGAGAACATTATCAAGAAGAACTGAAATTACTCTTTGTATTTTAAGTACATTTACTAGCATTATTATATGTCTTAGTTTAACTAGCATAAGTTTTGCCATAGAGGAAAATAGCAATGCTTTACCACAAGATTCTTTTTCTTTTCTTTCTGAATAAACGTGTTATCATATGACAATACTTAATTATCATGCAAATACAGGATTTATTTTCATCGATAGGTATGAACATAAATATTTCAAGAGTGGCGGTAGCCACGAGTGAAATATGATTATTTTCATACCACAAGATGAAAATAAATCCTGTATTTATAGAAAAAATCTTGAATTTTCTGTTTAAGATATACATTTTTTCTTTTTGATATTACAATTTGAAAGATTTCCCCTTAAATTTTATGCATTGACTGAATTTAGAAGAAATTATTCCGACAAGACACCTATGAAAATACGGAAAATATGTTTCACTGCAGTGATAAATATTGTTTTACTGTGAAAATACGGAAAATGAAAATACACATTTTATTTCATCAATATTTCTCAATATTTCATTTATAAATATATAATAAATCCATGTAAATGTCTCGTGACGATCGCCGGCAGGTCGTAGTCTTTCTTTAACTGTCTTTCTGTTGACAATGTATGACTATTATGCTATAAATCATTTGCCTATCATTATTGTAAATTTTGAAAATACAAGAATTAAATAAAATAGAAGTAAATGGATATTAGATAAATTTTCGCACTCTGTCATTTCAAATTTAGAATAAATACCTGCCATTGTACAGTGTTTACATGGTGTGCTAAAATAAAACACAAAAATAAACTAAAATGAAAAACCTTTGTTTTGTAGAGTTTTTTCATGAACCTCGTACAATGCCCACCTGTGTGTATAAGGAGACAAGATAGTATGCTGATTTTCCCAAGCAATAAATAAAACACCAAATTAAATTTGGTAACGTGATAAAAGGCGCAACCCTTAATTAATACGTTAGAGCCTTTAGATTTCCTAAATACCCTGCAATCATTGTTTTTATCTTCGCATGTTTTTTTTTTTGGAGCTGCAAGACAGTAGGTACACTGAAAATATAAAGTTTTCGAACTTTAATTCATCAGAGTCTAAATTATAATACTGTACAGATAATTTAAATATAGCACTGTGGAATTATGTAGGACTCAAAGTGTGTACTGTCGTAAATAAAACTATGGAAAGCCACAACTGACATTAATACTTAATTTCACCTTGTTATAATATAACTTTCTTTATTTCGTCCTTGATAAAAGAAATTTTGATCAGTTGTGTAACTTTTACAAACAAAGGACATTAGCTTAAACGTATTTTAACGTATCTTAATGTCGACCAACATTTGAAACAGCCATAACAAACTCAGACCGAGCATCTTTAAAATGAAAATAATCATGTTGATCAAATGTGATCACTTTAAAGGTATGCAGTTCTGTAGTGTTTTTTAAAACACATTTTAAACATTGCAGACATGATATGTCTGGATCTGGATGGTACGTTGCAGTGCCTTTTAGCATAAAGGCAACGGAAGAAATGAGTTAGTCCAAATGGAATACGGCTGATTTGAAGCAGTTATACTGTCTTTGCTTGCGCAACACTATACCACTCAATTTATTCCAATCGAAAATTGTTCGTGGGAAAATGATTGGTTATAACTTAAAGTTTTACACTGCACAGTTTTAAAGCATTTACAGTTACTTATAATCTGGTTTTATGGCACAATTCTCAAAAGTCTAAGCTTTCACTTAGTTCTGGCTTCCAAAACTTTATAAGCCGCTTTTTCACATTTTTGTTTATCATTTGATCACGTCATGTCATAGTATATAAACAGGTACGCTGAAGACCTTAAGCTAAGCTTTCACACTGCGTTTATTTTCTCGGACAGGCATCGAGAAGTCTTGGCAAGGTAAGGCTTGCACCAGCACCCCCGCCCCCACACACCAACCCGACAGTGATGACGACAGTGCGATGACGAAAATGCGATCTAGTGCGATGGCGACAGTGGGATAACGCGATGACGACAGTACGATAATGCGACAATGCGAAAGTGCGATGGCGACAATACGATAGTACTATCGCGTTGTCGCCATCGCGGTTTCGTACAGTGGCCATCGCGTTTTCGCATTGTAGTCATCGCGTTATCGCAAAGTCGCATTGTCGTCCTAGCACTGTTGTATTGTCGTCATCGCAATATCGCACTGTCGCATTGTCGCCTTCTGGATTATTAAGTATAACCACGATAGAACTAACGGTATTCCCTACGATGGCCCTAAAGATTTTCCGTATTTTTCGGACTGTACTGTATGTTCCGTCAAGGACAGACTTTATTGATGTCAAACGTCTCGTCGATCCTGATGAAAAGAAAATGGCGGCTGCTTTAAATAGTGCAAAATCAAAGAAATTTAAGAAAAAACTCGACGTGAGTAACTAAAATCCAATGCATGACATGCAGTCTCAGTGAAATTAAAGCATTTTACTCTTGTAAATTTGGACAGTGTTAAAAATTATACATATTTTATAGACAGTCTTCATACAAATTTCTAGCAAGTTTCAACTTGCAAAAAAAAAAGATTTTAAGAATCTGTCATATTTTAAAATCCTTACCATAAAGGGTATCCCATAAACCTCTTATCCTTATCCAAAAGAAACCTCTTATCCTTATCCAAAAGTATTTAACATATACATGTAGTGTGGTATTATGTATAGAGGGGATAAATGCAGGTATTTTGTTCCTCAAACAGAAAAGAATAAATTGGTGGTGTTCAACCTATCACAGGAGTGCTTCGACTATTTCAGAAAATCTCGTCCACCATTTTTGTGTCCCCTTGAAAAAGGCGACATATAGGGGTTAGGTTACTTTTGTCGGCGGTGTCGTTGTCGGCTTGCCCGGAGCATATTAGTCAGTCATTATAAGTCGGATTGACTTCAAACTTGGTATGCATGCTTCTTATAATGACCTGAAGTCAGGGCTCACACTGGCTCAAATAAAATAATAGCCAATAATTTCAGCTTAAAAAAATAATAGCCAAAAGTTCAGCGTACTATTCACGAATAAGCGATTAACAACATAAGCAGTTGATTAAATAAACATTACATATAAAACTTTCAGTTTTATAAGGATTCTCAAATAAAATGATACATTTGTGTATATTGATAACTACCTTTTTTTAAATAGAACCACAACTTAAATTGTTATTATAGTCTAGAACAGAATAAAAACGTTACTGTATAATTAGTATAATTACTGTATAACAATAATATTAAAGGTTGACATTATAACTTTACATAATGCTGTTATCAGACAACTTTTTTTGTTTGTTCTAATCAAATTTTGTCAGCTATAACCACTGTCAATTTCCACATTTCATACAGAACTGGAGTAGATCAGGTCATATTAGCCTATAGTAATAACACAAGTTTGCAAACTCATTCACAGAATGCAGCCTTTTTTCTGAATAATTTACTGAAAATTTCATCATCACCAATGTTATACAAATTTTCTGCCATAGTAGTAAAGATTTTTAAACAGAACATAGCTTATTTCACCTTTAAATAAATATCAAAATTATCGGTGTCGCGAAAATATGTGACAATCGGATTTTTCCTGTTTTCTGAAGAAATATTCACAATTTTAGTTGTTGTGCAAATAGTTGTTTGGAAGTTAATACTTTTTAAATATTTTACCATTGTTTTCCACTGGCGATTTAGTCAAGTAGCTTAAAACAAAAAAAAAATCAAAATTTGCAATTACTGCAATTCACGGTAAATTTTGGTTAAGTCAATATCCAGTTTATCAATTTTAAAACGATTTTTGTGGCTAATTGACGGATATTTGATGGCTATTATAAATGCTGGACAATATCTTTAAAGTACTTATACAATTATACATCTCGCATGTATTTTATCACCTCGGGCAATATAGTTATCAGCACATGACCGGTAAAAAGTTGACACTCAATTTAATGCACCCCACTGGTGTTAATTGGGTCTACTGCATTCATTATCGATTTTTACACCTTATATAAACACTGTTGGAAGTAAAAAATAATCACCAGATTTTGTAGCCAAAATGCAAAAATAATCGCCAATCTTATAAAATAACCGCAAATGGCGACTATGGCGACCGACAGCGTGAGCCCTGTGAAGTGCAGTGCACAAGAACCGGTACTCTGCACTTCTTAATTTTTTAGTTATACTTTATTTTTGTCCAGGCCATTTCTCATAAATTATAAAAGCTATGGTATTGAAACTTCATAGGATGATAGATCTTATTGATAAGAAGTGCAGTGCACAGAAACTGCTGCTCTGCACTTCTTATTTTTTGAGTTATTTCCCTTTGTTAATTTTCATATTTTATTTTTGTCCTGGCCATTTCTCTTAAACTATATTGTTCACAAGGCCACACATCCCACTCACAGAGTTCTAGTTGTGGTATACTAATCGGCGATTTCCAGTTTCCACCAGTCCTTGATCTGCAAAAAACCGTGGATTTGAGGAGACCATTGATCAGTAGGTTATTACACTAAGCAATGATCTCATGGTAAAACATAATTGATATGAATGAAAAAGACTATTGTTTTTTAGTGTCAATATCTTGAATGATGAAAGGGACATTATTGAATAGCAAGGACAAATGTTTATTACTTAAAGTTGAAACATTTCCATTTAACAAAGTTATTATAGTCTGTATCCATAGTTTATTTTCTAGTTCTGTATTATATATATATATATTTTTCAGGATCTAGGATGCCCCTACACAGAAGGAGTGGAGGACTCATGGATTGCAGAGCTACTGTTCAAACCAGGAGAGTCAAGAATCAGACTTTTACAATGGCTTTTCTCCAAGTAAGTTTGCCATTCTTATAGTTTTTGTGTGTCAATTTTGAGGTAAACTGAAAATCTTAAGCATCAATTTTTCATACCTAGTAATTGTCATTGAGAAATCTTCTGTAACTTAACATAAGCGATGGACTTATTTCATATAGAATTTTATTACAATACATAGTTTATTTTATGAAATTGTGAATAAAAATGATATCAAAAGCATACAACACACTGAATCACTGTTGATCATGATCAGATGTATATTTTTGTACACAAAAGTTAAACTTCATTTACTCCAACTTCGATCACTCACACACAGGTATCCCTTACTGGCCTTAGCTCTAACTCATGGGTCTGCCTGGCACAATCAATCAAATGAGCACTTTCAGTTTTATGATAAAAAAGAAAAGCAACTTGTTACAATTTTTTTTTTCCAGGTTTGATTCAAAACTGAATGAGATACTGGATCCACAATATGCTTCTGTAGAATCAAAAATGGATTCTCGTATTCAAAGTGAGTCTGTCAGAAATATCAGCGTTATTTGGAAACTATGTTTTTATTCTTTAACTTTAGTTGTTACATACAATGTACTATCTAGCATATACATGTATAATATACAGTGCAGACTGACCTGGCTCTAGCCTATACTGGGAGCTATTGTATGCAATGTGATATTGAAATTCTATAAGACTAACAGGAATGTCACATCATGTAGCTTCTTATATGCCATGTAGGCCACAGGCACGAGTATCGGACCTGGGAAGAAAAAATATGACCAGATTGATAAAAAAAAACCTGTGTTCATTTTAAAAGTGTAAAAAAAAAAATGTAAATAATGACCCCCCTTTATAAATATACTATAAGTTAACTTATAGTATATTTATAAAGGGGGTCATTATTTACATTTTTTGTGTGTTTTTTGACACTTTTAAGATGAACACAGGTTTTTTTATCAATCGGGTCATATTTTTTCTTCCCAGGTCCGATACTTGTGCCTGTGATGTAGGCCATGCCTTACACTTAAAGACTTTTTCCAGTTAAATGACAATATCCCTTGAATGTAGGGCTGTCATTGAGTACAACACGTATTCACGACATATGAATGTCAGATGACAAATTTCAACTTTGTAACAATGCTACAACAAGTGTAATATATCTAAATTAATTGAATTTAATTCGCTCCTATACATCGTTTCACGATTTCAGTAAAATACATGTTCTGTGTGCAAAAAAAAATATTGTTTGTATTGTTTATACTTTATAGATATCCTCTTCATGCTTTTTTGGGGGTTTTTTCTGACCATATTTTATCATTGCAATGAAGTATACATGTACTTATGAATTAAGAAATGAAGTTGTCTATTCAGTAATAACAATCCAACAAAGAATGCAACATTTCTGAACTTTCTTTTAGTATTATATATATTGTGCTGGTCTGTTAAATTTGGGAATTTTGTTTTGTTCACAGGACTGTTGTTTGTTGCTTCAAATCTTGGCTTGTGTAGATATGATGATGTGGATTTAATCAGGGTAAGAAATTCTATATGAGCCTTGCCATGACAAAACCAACATAATGTGTTTGCGACCAGCATGGATCCAGACCAGCCTGCGCATCCGCACAGTCTGATCAGGATCCATGCTGTTCGCTATCAGTTTCTCTACATGTTATAGGGTTTGAAAGCAAACAGCATCGATCCTGATCAGACTGCGCGGATGCGCAGGCTGGTCTTGATCCATGCTGGTTGCAAACCCATTATGTTGGTTTTGTCATGACGTGGCTCAATTATTACTTTTTTTTTAAACTTTCTTTTTATTTTTTTGTTTATTAGATTTTAAACTTAATTAGAAAAATACGTGTAACATAAATGCTTAAAAGAAAATAGATCATTTCTTTTATAGTTTTGTCTTCCTTACCGCGTCCAGTATTTAGTTAGTCGAGCTTCGCTGTCTCCTGTGACAGCTCTTGTTGTCCATCTCCTTATTCTATTCTTACACTACATATAGATATGTGATATTGAATTTGTTTGTGTAGGCAGTTCTGTTAATGAGACCTAGAAGCTTGTAAAATGATTTGTAACTGTAGAGTTTATTGTATGTTACTTTTGTGATATTGTAACAAATGAAAATGCTTTTATTTCACCAAAGGTATCGGTAATTGTATGTCATAAATGATGCAAACAAAGTTATGCACAGAAGAGCATGTGCATTATTTTTAGTCATCTGGATACTTCCTATTTGAGATTTATAAAAAGAGTTTATATCACTTAAAACCAAATTTTATAAATGCATTAAATAAACAAATAACTTTCAGGGAGTGGTTCCAGCCAGCAAACAGTCTGCCTTCATGGAACACTTGATTGATGTCGTAGACATAGCAGACAAAGCAGAAGATCCCAAAAATAAACTTTTCAGGGAGGCCGGAGTTGTAAGGTGAGCAGATTTGGAATTCATTTGCTGATAATTTTGTATGATATTTGTTTGCTTGCAACATTTAATTTTCTTTTATCCTGCGACTGTCTATATTATCAGCTGGATAAAACCTTGCCGGACAAACTTATCTATCTCCAGTCATTACATCATATGATGACATCACATGATTAGCAACAAAACAAAACTACATATAGACGCAGTTTCATTGTGAAAACGTAAAAATGAAACCATTTAAATAATCTAAAATCATGATCAAAGAAGACAAAAGCAGGATAAATCAAATACATGGATGATGTCAGGATTGGAGAAGGTTTATCTGGTTTGCTTGGAAAGTGAATCCTGGCTCTCTTAAGCTTGTCAAGATACACTTTCTCGCTCACCTGATAAATCTTCTCCATCCTGTCATTAACCATGTATTCTCTATATAACTACTGATTGTATTAATTTAAAATTTGATTCATGCTTTTTGAATTTCAATTCAAGGGTAACTGTCACACTTATAACTCTGGCTTTGGTATGCTGATAAATTGCCGATCTTCAAAGAACAATCACTATTAATATCAGATATATTTATGGAAACTAAATAAATTATGGTTGGTATTGAGTTATTTTATAGGAACCAGAAATAGGTCAGTTTGTAGAAACCACACATGAATTGTCTTTAATAATTCATTTTATGGGAGCCAATCATATATAAATGTATGGTTTGTAATGGGTCTATTAACGGGAACCAGTCAGGAATGGTTGGTGAACCAGCCATATATTGTTGGTGATTGATCTATACATGTATATCTATGTATGGTTGGTGATATTTCTGATTATGTCATTATGAAACAACCGTATATGGTAAAAATATCTGAAATGATTGTTTCATTTCAGTGAAGCCATGTCTCTAGAGGAGCAACTATCTCATGATTGTGCCTACTTGAATGCCTTGTGTAGTCATGGCAACATAGACTCTATATTTAGCACAAAGGTGACCTTGTTGCCACCAGATCTTCAGAAGAAAGTAGAATCAAGATGGAGTCAAGGCGGGAAAAGTACTGATAAGTAAGAAATTACTTCATAAGAAATAAACTTAAAGACTAAGGAAGATTGAGTGTTGAAAAGATAACATTCTGCTTTGTTTTGTTTCATTTAGTTCAATCTTAACAGTATTTCAGTTATACATGTATATTAGTCAATATTTACCCAAAAGACATCAGCAATCTGTACCAAAACTTTTTTATGTCCCAACAATAAAATGTCTGGGGCATATAGTGTTACCCCGTTCCATCATTCCCTCTTGAACGTTGGAAAAAAATTGAAATTTTCACTTTCTGCACTCTTACTTTTGTGGAAATGTATGTATGAGCATGAAATCGCATGTGCAGGTATTTTACCAGAAAATACAAATCAAGTTCGAATTTGGTTTTGGTCTGATTTTTTTAGGGATGGCAACAAATACCTAAATCAATACTCGAGTACTTGGTCATTTTTCCGATCGAGTACTCGGTCTCAGATGATTTCCAGTGATCTTCAAAGTTTATCACACAATATCAACACTGTCCTCAAGCTACTTTCGTTTCTTTTTAAATTCATAGCATTCACAACTATAAATAGGACTGCACGGGAGGCAAATTAATTAAAATTAAATCAACAACATTATATTTTACAATGTTTTAATTAATGCAGTATCAAGTTTAAAACATGTATAACAGGTCATATATCTTATTTCTTCTTGAAGTAATATAGACTGATCGGAGGAAACAAAAGTTTAACCGTGTCTAAATGCTAGTTATCTTTATTCTTACATTCATAATAGCAATCGGCCATTTGTTGTTTTCAAAGCTGTTACTTCAGCTACAAACTGTTACACAATTAAAGGTAATTAAATATCATATGAGGCTGGATGACGTAAGCGACACAGGTGCGCGTGTCAAACTGTTGATCGCCTTGTTAAATTTATGATATCATTTTCGCACCTCTGCAAGAATGTTAATGATTGCATTTAACAGGTATTTATGAAGATACATGCACATCTCCAAATTTCTGAACTAATTGGATACACCAATCTTTCTAAATTGCAAATTTTTTTTTAGAAATTATGTATTTTTCCGAGTACTCAAATATCAATTTTGTTAACCGGTATTTGGACATTCAAATCGAGAACTCGGTTAACCAGTTACTCATTGCCATCCCTAGATTTTTTTGACAGTTATCTCTCTTGATCATGGAAAACATTTAACAAAAATATCTAATCATTATATCGGCTAAAAATATGCAATATGCAAAGGTTAATCTTGAACTTTGTATAAAAATGGTTTGTGTTAACATTTAATAGTATAAGGGGCTTGAAAAATGGTTTATGCAAACAAATTTTGAGCTAAATATTATTATAACATTTGACATTTTGGCTACATGCGGGGCATCTGTGGCATGACAACACATTTCTAGTTTTTCACAAGAAGTGGCTGTCTTTTCAGATAACAAGCAAATTCATTGAATTTATATCCCCCGCCGAGTACTGGTTATTATTAACACAACAACTGAAGACATAAGGCTTTATTTATATTTTAATCATGGCATAAACAGTAATATTCTTTGAACTTGATAAATATTCAGGGCAATAACAGAGCCATAACTTTGTGTTAAATAGTAATATCTGGAAATGCCAATGAGATGTATGCATACTACATAACTAAGCAAGGGCCATAAATCTGAGTTATAAGTATCTGACCGGAACAAGGCGACTTTATGCACATCTCCTCTTAGTATCCAATAAAGTTTCGTTGAATTCCAGCCAGTAGTTGCAGAGAAGTAGCGAGGAAACGAATATTTTTCTATATGGATACTGCATAACTAATCAAGGGCCATAACTCTGAGTTTAAGTGTCAGACCCCAACAAGGCAATGATATGCGCATCTTCTCTTGGTATTGAAGGTTCCCATAAAGTTTCATTGAATTCCAGCCAGTAGTTGCAGAGAAGTAGCACGGTAACGATTTTTGCTCTATATGCATACTGCATAACTAAGCAAGGGCCATAACTCTGAGTTTAAGTGTCTGACCTGAACAAGCCGACGATATGGGCATCTCCACTTGGTATTGAAGGTTCCCATAAAGTTTCGTTGAATTCAAGCCAGTAGTTGCAGAGAAGTAGCGAGGAAACGATTTTTACTCCATATGCATACTGCATAACTAATCAAGGGCCATAACTCTGAGTTAAAGTGTCTGACCAGAACAAGCCGACGATATGCACATCTCCTCTTGGTATTGAAGGTTCCCATAAAGTTTCGTTGAATTCCAGCCAGTAGTTGCAGAGCAGTAGCGCGGAAACGATTTTTACTCTATATGCATACTACATAACTAAGCAAGGGCCATAACTCTGAGTTTAAGTGTCTGACCTGAACAAGCCGACGATATGGGCATCTCCACTTGGTATTGAAGGTTCCCATAAAGTTTCGTTGAATTCAAGCCAGTAGTTGCAGAGAAGTAGCGAGGAAACGATTTTTACTCCATATGCATACTGCATAACTAATCAAGGGCCATAACTCTGAGTTAAAGGGTCTGACCGGAACAAGCTGACGATATGCGCATCTCCTCTTGATATTGATGATTCCCATAAAGTGTCGTTGAATTCCAGCCAGTAGTTGCATAGAACCAATCCGGAAACGAAATTCGGACGGACGGATGGACAACGGCAAAACTATATCCCCCTCCGGATTCCATCGGCGGGGGATAATTAAACACTAGTGAAAGCCAATAAACAAAAGAAATTTTATCTTAAGCCAATATGGAACTATCTGGCCTCCAGGACTCCAAACTCTTGATTAGAACTACCATTCTACTGATGAAGTACTCTTATTCATTCATTATTGTGCCTCCAGTACTCTGAACACATACAGGCGTAATAAGGCTGTTTGGCGATTGAAAAGAAGCTGTTCTTGCTTTGAGCAATGCACTTCTTACTTTGAGCAGTGCACTTTTTTTCTTTTCTTGTTCAGAGCACCAAAGCCAGATTTACAGAGCATTGAGGCAGAGGCGATACAGCTTGGTGATGATATGGCTAGACAAGTTGAACTTCTGCAAGATTTAAAGAAACACGTAAGAATTTAAAAGTTCCCTCTACAAACTCTTGTCTCGCATAATTATCCTCATGAATTACGTTAACTTCTCTCTTACGAAGAAGTTGTTCAGCTAAGTAAAGGATATGCACTTGTGTCTATCTACTTTAAGGTAGTCTTACTGTAATGCTTTCCCACCAATAAAATTCTAACATCAGCAAATGTCTTAATAAAATGGTCTTTTCCGGAACGTTATTTTTCACAATTTTTGTTATTCAATAAATCTTAACCATTTATAACCTGAATTTAGTACATATCGATGAGGAATGAGTGATTGTAAATAATCTAATACCAAAGATTTTGAAAAAAATAATGATCCTGAAATAGCCGATTTGCTATGATATTGAGCAATGTATTTAGCGGGAAAGCATTACAGTATGACTACCTTAATAAAGCGAGTCAAACCTGTTGTCTTCATCCTACTCCATCAGTAAGAAATCTTAAGATGAAATACGACCATAACAATCTATGTGCCTCTACATCTTTTAATTTCAATCCCTGTCAGTGACAAAATTTTTCATTGAAGGGAGCTAGCTGGTTACCTTATTGAACGTTGATGATTCTAGCCTTTGTGATGGGCACCATTGGTCTTTCTGCACCAGTAAAGCTTGCAGGTCACCATATGACCGTCACAATTTTGGTATGACTTAAGAACAAACTTAAGAAAAAATATAAATATTTTATGTTAAAGTTCATAGTTTTCACTAATTCAACTTTAATTACAATCAAACTGATTTATATCTTATTTGTCATAACTTTTTATCACATATTTCCTAGTACGATTACCAGCCAACAGATGATTCTAAGCTGGAAACCATCTGCAAAACAATTAGTCTGGTAGTATCTGAATTATCACAGCTGGTTACCGGCTTCACATACTGTTACGAGAATGAAATGAAACACTGGTGTAACAAATCTCCGCCAAATCTTACACAGCTGGGTCCGGCCTTTAAACGAGTTCATAGATTACTACAACAGTTTGTTCAGGTATGTAAATTAATTAGAACTGTCATCAATAGAAACAATATTGATGTATCGTTGATATTTTTCTGTCGATCAATAATCAATACACATTTCAAAAAATTGATAATTTTGACTTATTCAGTAAATGTCTAGATATTAGGAAAATTCACCCAAAACATATACAGAAGCAAATGCCCATGTCTTAACATTATCTGTTGTTACACAGTGAAAATATTTCACAGCATTGATGAGAAAAATGGTCTGGATAAAAATTATGCAATGGGTTTTTATAAAAAAAGACACTGAACAGAACATGTTTTCAACTGAAATCATTAAACAGGTATAAAAGTGAATGAAAGACAAATAATTTTATTTATTGATATTTGTCATCTGATATCAATAATTCTTTGATATGCCTTGCCTTGAATCAATAACAGCTCTAAAATTAATAGACTCAATAACAATTCACAGGGTACTGTGTACAAAAAGAAAACAAGACCTAGGTTTTAAGTTTAACCTTGAGTCTGCAGGTAACAACTGAAAATACCCAGTACAGGCACTGATTGCTATTCAGCCAGTACATTTATTTAAATTTCCCTAAAAATGATGAATGGTTTTGTCCAAAATGAAAGACAGACAATTGAATTCCATTTAAGATATTTAGTATGCTATGGTTAATTATAAACTAAGTCTTGTGAAGATCACATACTTAGTATCTGGAAAATATATATAATTGATATGAGCAGATAATAAAGTGCCCTTGGGTATACAGATGACCTGCCAGGAGTAATTTTGCTGATAAAATCGAACTGACACCAAGCCAACTGCTGACACATGCTTAGTGTTATTGTGCATTGATGAGTTATGGCTCTTTATTTATACCCCCGCACAACAAAGTTGTAAGGGGGGTATACTGGAATCAGGATGTCCGTCCGTCCGGCCGGCCGTCCGTCGGTTTTTTCTTGTCCGCCCAATAACTTAAGATTCCTTTGACCCTTAGTCTTCATATTTGGCATGGAGGTTAGTCATGATTAGTAGGAGACCCCTATTGATTTTGAGGTCACCAGGTCAAAGGTCAAGGTCACAGGGGCCTTGACTTCAAAAAGCTTGTCCGCCCAATAACTTAAGATTCCTTTGACCTACAGTCTTCATATTTGGCATGGAGGTTAGTCATGATTAGTAGATGACCCCTATTGATTTTGAGGTCACCAGGTCAAAGGTCAAGGTCACAGGGGCCGTGACTTCAAAAAGCTTGTCCGCTCAATAACTAAAGATTCCTTTGACCCACAGTCTTCATATTTGGCATGGAGGTTAGTCATGATTAGAAGATGACCCCTATTGACTTTGAGGTCACCAGGTCAAAGTCACAGGGGCCGTGACTTCAAAAAGCTTGTCCGCTCAATAACTTAAGATTCCTTTGACCCACAGTCTTCATATTTGGCATGGAGGTTAGTCATGATTAGTAGATGACCCCTATTGATTTTGAGGTCACCAGGTCAAAGTCACAGGAGCTTTGACTAAAAAAAGCTTGTCCGCCCATTAACTTAAGATTGCTTTGACCCACAGTCTTCATATTTGGCAGTGAGGTTAGTCATGATTAGTAGATGACCCCTATTGACTTTGAGGTCACCAGGTCAAAGGTCAAGGTCACAGGGGCCTTTACCATAAAAAGCTTGTCTGTCCAATAACTTTAGATTCCTTTGACCCACAGTCTTCATATTTTGAATGGAGGTTAGTCATGATTAGTAGATGACCCCTTTTGATTTTGAGGTCACTGGATCAAAGGTCAAGGTCACAGGGACTGACTTCAAAAAGTTTGTCCACCCATTAACTTAAGATTTCTTTGACCCACAGTCTTCATATTTGGCATGGATGTTGATCATGACCATAAGATGACCCCTATTGATTTTGAGGTCACTGGGTCAAAGGTCAAGGTCACAGGGACCTTGACAAAAAAAAGCTTTTCTTCTCAATTGCTAAAGAATGCCTGTCCGCAGTGTATTGATTTTGACATTTTCACATTTGAAGCATGTAGAATACATAACTTAGCAATGCACTGGCTTAGTAACCTCAGATTTGGCAAGGAGGTTGTCCTTGAGCTCTAAATGGCCACTGTTGATTCTGAGAAAGTGGTATGCGGGGGTACAGACTTCCCGAAAGTTGAAAAAAACTTTCAGACATTCGGTCTGACAAACCACGAAAATCTGTCGGACCGAAACAAAATCTGTCGGACCAAATAAAATTGATCAAAATCAAAGAAAAACTTGTGTTTGTATTTCTAAGACACTTTTTGTTTTTTTTATTTTTTCGCCGTAAAAATTGGCACAATCCGTACAGCGCATTTTCCTCATCTCCCTGTCATACACCAATGATTCATGATTCTGCTTCTATTTTTCATTAAATTTTGTCTCAGGTCTATTCTTTTCATCCTTTTATTGCTGTTCTGCGCACTCTTCTGACGTAGATTTTCGGTTTTTCCCAGGTTTGGCACCTTTAGCGACGCCATTTTGTATACATGCGGCTTGGATAAAAGCCGGACAGTCGGACCGATCCGGAATAAAAAATTGTCGGACCTGATCAAAATTTATCGGACATGTCCGTCGGACCGACGTATTTCGGGAAGTCTGGGGGTATTCACGCCATGATAGTGGCAGTTCTAGTTTATTTAGTATTTGCTTTTATTCTTTTAATAAAAAAAAACACCCTTCAGACCCAACTTTAAATGTCCATAACATTTTAATAAATCTCTCAAATATATATACTTAAATATTCATATTGATTAATTTTGAAATGATGCACATTTAAAGTTTGAGTTATCAGTAATTAAAGATGGCATTTTTCTTATTTAAAAGATTGCCAAAGCAGTACTTTCTATATAAATATTAGCATAAGGTGCAAGTCAAATTATAAAGTATACTCCTCTGGTAAAAGTGTAATTAATTATTTGTCATAACATTTGAAATGTGAACACGTACCCTCAATTAAACGGAGGCTGCAACAATCAATTTTGTTGTTTTGGATGTTCTTTAGGGATTTTTTTTTCTTTCTTTTTTCTTTGTCAGTAACAAAGTATAGATTTATGCAATTTTTGCCACTTGCATTTTTGTTTCGACCTGTATGATGAATGATTGTTCGCAATACAGACACATTCATGCTGAGCTATGTTTGTCAACATAAATTGGTACCATCAAAACCTTACAAAAAAAGTTAAAGGAACTGGTGAACAGACTATCTGAGGCCTTACAATTTATGTTGTGATTTACATGACAAAAAATTTACATAAACAAGCAGGGTTTTTATATTAAGGAAGCAGCATATTTTATTCATAGAAAAAAAAGAAGTGAGCAAATTATCTGATGTTTTGCAGGTGAGTTATTTGTCCATACCTACATCAAATGGAACATAAATCTTGAAATAAATGTTCCAGTCCTGTCATGTTAAACAAAAAAAACCACTGGAGTCCCTAATTTAATGACCAATTTTTATGTGGAATATTTCAGTTATTACAGAATTTGCGAGCAATAAGAGCATCATATACTGCATTAAACAGAGACACAGCTGAAATAGGTCAGCAGATGCCTGGACAACACGATACTTCCCTCACATTAGGTAAATCTTATCTACAATATAATAAAACAAGAACCGGTTGAACCGGGTGATGCTCCCCGAGAAGGTTCTGGACACAGGAAAGTATAAAAAAAATAAACAAAGAGCAAAAACTCCAAAATTAGGCAAGGCGGATTTATGTTTTTTTGCACTGCACTTCTATTAAATGAGATCTTTCTATCTATCTATAAAGTTTCCTGATGATATCTCTTATAGTTTTAGAGTTATGTCCTGGGTAAAATTCAAAGTGTAAAAATGAACAAAGGGCAATAACTCCAAAATTAGACCAGGCTTTGTTTAGGTTCTTTAAGCATTGCATGTCTATGTTGTTTCATACTGTTTTGGTGACACTTTTGCTTGTGTCCCTTGTTGTTTTCTCCTCTATGGTAAGTATCTTCCCAATTACCTCTAGTTTTTATTTCTTTGATTAACCCCCCTCCCCCTTCCCCCGGTCTCCTGTCCCCTTCCCCTTTGTGGGCCTATTATTTAATCATTTATTTGTTTTCTTTGAATTCCTAAGTTTAAGCATTGCAGTTCTATTCAATGATATCTAGCTACCGACAAAGTTTCATGTTGATATCTCTAATAGTTTTAAAGTTATGTCCCGGACAAAAGTCAAAAAGTAAAAATGAACAAAGGGCAATAGCTTCAAAATAAGGCAAGGCAGAGTAATGATTCTTAAGCACTGCACTTCTACCCAATAAGACCTATCTATCTACAAAGTTTCATGTTGATATCTCTTATAATTTTAGAGTAATGTCCCGGTCAAAGTTCAAAGTGTAAAATAAAAAAAGGGGAATAACTACAAAAGTTGGCAAGACAGTGTTACAGTTCTTGTGCACTGCAAACCTACTTAATGAGATCTATCTACCTACAAAGTTTCATGTTGATACCTCTTATAGTTTTAAAGTTATGTCCTGGACAAAGTTCAAAGTGTGAAAATAAACAAAGGGGAATAATTACAAAAATAGGCAAGGCAGAGTTACGGTTCTTGTGCACTGCACACCTACTCAATGAGATCTATCTACCTACAAAGTTTCATGTTGATATCTCTTATAGTTTAAGAGTTATGTCCTGAACAAAGTTCAAAGTGTAAAAATAAACAAAGGGGAATAATTCAAAAATTAGGCAAGGCAAAGTTATGGTTCTTGTGCAATGCACACCTACTCAATGAGATCTATCTACCTACAAAGTTTCATGTTGTTACCTCTTATACATTTAGAGTTATGTCCCGGACAAAGTTCAAAGATTAAAAATAAACATAGGGGGATAATTCAAAAATTAGGCAAGGCAGAGTTACGGTTCTTGTACACTGCACACCTACCAAATGAGATCTATCTACCTACAAGTTGCATGTTGATACCTCTTATACTTTTAGAGTTATGTCCCGGACAAAGTTCAAAGTGTAAAATAAACAAAGGGGGATAATTCAAAAATACGGCAAGGCAGAGTTACGGTTCTTGTACACTGCACACCTACTCAATGAGATCTATCTCCCTACAAAGTTTGATGTTGATACCTCTTATACTTTTAGAGTTATGTCCCGGACAAAGTTCAAAGTGTAAAATAAACAAAGGGGGATAATTCAAAAATTAGGCAAGGCAGAGTTACGGTTCTTGTGCACTGCACACCTACTCAATGAGATCTATCTACCTACAAAGTTTCATGTTGATACCTCTTATACTTTTAGAGTTATGTCCCGGACAAAGTTCAAAATGTAAAATAAACAAAGGGGGGTAATTCAAAAATAAGGCAAGGCAAAGTTATGGTTCTTGTGCACTGCACACCTACTCAAAGAGATCTATCTATCTACAAAGTTACATGTTGATATCTCTTATAGTTTTAGAGTTATTTCCCTGACAAACTTCAAAGAGTAAAAATAAACACAGGGCAATAATGAAAAAATAGGTAAGGTAGAGTTACGATTCTTAAGCTCTGCATATTTACTCAATGAGATCTATCTACCTACAAAGTTGCATGTTGATACCTCTTATACTTTTAGAGTTATGTCCCGGACAAAGTTTAAAGTGTAAAATAAACAAAGGGGGATAATTCAAAAATACGGCAAGGCAGAGTTACGGTTCTTGTGCACTGCACACCTACTCAATGAGATCTATCTACCTACAAAGTTTGATGTTGATACCTCTTATACTTTTAGAGTTATGTCCCGGACAAAATTCAAAGTGTAAAATAAACAAAGGGGGATAATTCAAAAATACGGCAAGGCAGAGTTATGGTTCTTGTGCACTGCACACCTACTCAATGAGATCTATCTACCTACAAAGTTTCATGTTGATACCTCTTGTTGTCTCAAAGTTATGTCCCGGACAAGAAAAGCGGACGGACGGACAAGACGGCGACTATACGCTCCCCCGAAAATTTTTGGGGAGCATAAAAATACACCTCAGGTGTGTTCAAAAAGAACCCTGGAAGTCCTGATTACAAATACACTTAGATTTGTTACACAATTCAAAGATTTTTTTATCAGAGCTTTAATTACTCCTTGAGGGGCGTTCGTGGCTGAGGGGTTAAGGTCATTGACTTCAAACCACTTGCCTGTCACTGCTATAGGTTTGAGCTATGCCAGTGTCTTGGTATTCTTTATGTGAGAAAGCTATTCAGCTAGCTTAAGGAAGGTCGGTGGTTCTACTTGGGTGCCTGTTTGTGTCTGAAATAATATACAGAGGGGAACCAGACTTCTTCCTCCACCAATAAAGCTGGAAAGGCATCATATGGTCTGTACTGTGTTGGTGCGGCTTTTTATCGTTACCCAACCAAAAATTAAAGTTATAACTCTTATAAAATTTAATGAACAATTTTTCTATTACCTTATCAACAAGAAGACAAAAAGTTGACCAAAGGATAAATTTATATCAGATACATATAATAACAGCGTGTAGGGTTTATTCATTGTTACATAGTATATTTCTTATTTCATAGACACAAAGCAATTAATAATACAACATTTCATTTAAAAGTTAAAACACTTCCTTCAGACTTTTTTTTCCTGGTTGAAAAAGTTTTCATTTCCGTTTAAGTTTTCAAGTCATATATTTTGACAGGAAAATGTTGGTTTTTTTCAACACATATAACAGAATCCTAAGAGCATATTTTTATCACATTTATGTAACAGTTTTATGTAAGTAAATGTTTATAGAATGTATCTTAAGTGATTTTCTGTTGTTTGATGTAGTTGGAGTTGGAGAGGAAGCCTTGAACAGTTTACAGGATGTTGTAGACGTTTTGGAAGAGTCTATCCAAAATTCTGAGGTAGTCTCAAGTGCACAAACTACCCCGAGAAGTGTTCGGTCAAGAACGTCACAAATACCCAGTGTTCAGGTGTCGCCGAGGAGTATTCGATCCGAGTCCTCTAGAGCTTCCACACTGAAATTGTAAGCTTAAACAATAACTTTTGATCATCGTCAGCTATAGTAATGAAATCACTTTGTCACAATTTGTTAATAGGTACTTTATCCAAAATATTCTTAATTCCTGAATAAGTCTTTTGACCTAATCTTTCACACATTAGTTTTTAACTATCATTAATATGAATGAATTCGGGCATTATGGTAATAGTTACACTTGTATATTTTGTTTTTGCACATTTTCTCCTACTGATCATTTTATTACAAAATATTTGTCTGAGGTCACAGTCTGAATTGATTAACATGATTAAAACATATTCTAATCTGAAAAAGATTTAAAATTACATCAGGAAATAACTTTGTGTACTTTTTTCCATATTTTTTTTACATTTGTATGAATTTTCATTTTTCAGGGAAAGTTGATATCGCTATTTTGAAGATACTTTAAACTAACTGGAACTATTCTGTGATAATATTTTAAGGGAGTTATGTACCTGACCAGATGAACTTTTGATGGATTAATTCTACATGTTCCACTTAAATAGATGGTAATTACACTATTTCGAAAAAAAAGTATTGAGCAGACAGAATTAGATGCAAATTCAAAGGGAGACAAATCTGCATAAATTGTATTAACTAAGAAGTTACCTACCTGTTCAACTTTAAAATTAATACAAGGACATGTAATTGTGTGTCTTCAAGGATGTTAAATGCATTTATGTGACACACAGGAAATAGGAGGAAGTGAAACTAAAAACCACAGAACATTCCTAAGGAAGTGGTTTTCAAATGTAGTTCTGTTTGCACCAATAGGAACTAGTCGACTTAACTACGTGTCAAGGATTTTGAAAACGCTTATGACATGTCAGATGGAAATTTTACGATTAAAATTTTTAGTTTTTAGAAAAATTACTGAATATGCATTGACATTACCCTATTATGAATATTTCAGATACATGTACAGTACATTGCAACATTTCTAAAAATTCATAAATAAAAAAAAACATTAAAAAGAAAAAGGAAAAAAAAGTTGAATTTTGCAGCAGTTTTAATTTGATCATCTAAAATGGAGTTTACACAGTTCTACAGTGTTTGGTGCTTTTGTAAATAAAAAATAAATATGTGAAATTGACACAATTGTAATTTTTAAAACAAAATATAATTTGATATTATTGTGTTTAAGACTATTGAAATAAAATATTTCAAAAGAAACATTTTTTTTTGTTGCAATTAACAGAAAATTTGGAGGGATGAATATTGATTTAGAATTGCTGATCAAAGATAATTTCTTTAATATTTGACTGTAGGCATAATGTTTTTTGCACCATGATTATTTGACCCTAAAATATTAAAAGTTAAATTTATAATATTAAGATATGTGGCCCAGTCAGACATATAATAATAAGTATTGCAAAGTTATCAAAGATATTTTACTATGAGGAAATGGCAGAAACTGAGAATTTCAAACAAGATAGAAAATCTATGTCCAATGATAGAAAATATTTTGTTTTAGCATCGGTCAATATTTCAATCATAGAAAACATTTTTGTTTTAGCATCAGTCAATATGTCTGTGTTCAAATACAGCTTAAAGATTAGTTATTAATTTCCTGTTGTGTTCCCAATTTATTTATACTGTTTTAATATAGTGTTGACCACATTGGCTCAAACTGAGCAGTTTTTAGGAAATTAATACCCTTGAATAGCACCTACTTGTAAGTTGTAACTTTGTTTATCATACTTCCTTGTCTTCAAAATTATATTGTCATGATAATAAACAAGTGATTATGAAGTTAGAAAATATGAAGTTAGAAAATATACATATTTTTTTTATAATTTGACATCTTATTATGCTTGAATGATAAACATCTCTAAAATTGATAACACAATTTAATTCAGACATAAGAGACATGTAAATATTCAAAATCTGTCCGACTTATTGCCGTATTTCTAACCATTTACAGAAGGTTTAAGTTTTTTTGTGTGCATAATTTCATACATTATAGGTACCGTAAGTTATGTGCATTGTTAATCATCAATGGTTAAGTTAATGCCTTGATATTTTTACCATTTTAAAAAAAGTTTTCAAATTTAACATTAAATTAGCATGTAGTAAGGTAAAGATAGTAGATGATATGGTAGTGTATAAATATACTTGGGAAAATTTTTTTACCTCATCTTTCGGGACAATCCTTTTGGATGCTCCATTTAGATGGCTGACAATTGCTGTCATTCATCTGGCTCAACTGCTGGAAGTTAGACCTCCATTACTGGGATGAGAAGCTCAACTCCCGTTGGAGGGTGGGAAGACTTGAGCCAAGATTAAGACTGAAATGTAAAGCCACTTGTATAGAGACTTTTCAAACAATAAAAGCATTACCATGGACAAGTGTATTATACAACAGCTTGACATAAATAGACTTAAATTGTTAAGAATCAAAGAAACAGATTCAAACATAAAAAGCATTATTTGTAAATCATAATCTGTGGGATTATTATAAGACCACAAATATGGCTATTTTATACAAAAGAACACATTTTAAGACTACAGTCTTACTGTCTATAATCCTTTATACAATAAATATAATTTACTTCAAAGTGAATTTGATGCAGACATACCCAAATTGCAGAATTCTTGAGTAAAATCAAAATTTCTGTTATTTACATCAAGCTGTTGGTTTAATTAAATCAGTGATGCAATGATTTCATTTTCTTACACCAGAATTCCAAAAGGAAGCAATATTTGGTTTAACACATTCGAAGAGTTAACATGTAAAAACATAGAAATAAAGCTGAGATAAGAATATAGCCCCAGAGTTCACTTGAAATCACTGCATAACCTGAAGTTAAAGTTATATATAGCAGATAGCGTGTGACAGTTAAGTGCAAGAATAAAAAACATAATTTTCAGCAATTAACCAAAAATTTTGTTAAACATTTAGGTGATAAATCTTTACTATACCAAGTAATGAAAAGCTTGACAAAAAGAAGCGGTGATACATTTTCAAATTTGACATTTTCGGTCATCTGTAGACAATTTATTCTTGCACTTCATCACCCAAAGTGAGATGTACATACAAAATAAATGAACAATAACATTTAATTAAATAGCTTTAAAATAATGGTTTATTTAAAGTATATATACAACACATTTCACATTTTCCGACTTCTTCCCTGCTCGAAACAAATTCAATTCTAGATAACTTTGTTAAAAAAATGTATTTCTTCAGATGAAAAGAAATAATTCGATGAAAATATTTTGCTGTCTGTTTTACATTTTTTAAAATCGGTTATTTATGTAAAAGAAATATTTTACAATTTTTCAGCCTTTATATATTTACATAACAAATGACATCTAATGGTACATTTCTTTATATGTTATTGTTATATGCTGTTCAAATGTTGTATATGGGCCAGAGGCCTTAGTACAAAATAAACTTTGAAACCTTTCTTCTCTTCTTTTTTTTTTTTCAAACTTTTGTCTTTGACTTTACAATAAAAGAAATGATGTATTATATATATGTCAAACAATGTTGTGAATCTTTCTACATGTTATAATACTGATAATTATGATAAATAGGTTCTTAAAAGCTTATTTTCACTTTTTAATGCTGAGTTCTCCTCCTGTAATTGATGTATTCTCATCTTCAAGCTATCAGGGCTGTTTTCTTCTGCATCTTTCTCAAGTCTTTTTAACTTTTCTTCCAGTTCAAACATTTTTTTAATAATTGTGTATTTTGGTAACTTTGCAAGTCCTCTCTTTACTTCATTATAAGAGTTTGTAGAGAAATTGTTAGTATCAACATAGTTTATGGAGTTATAATGTGAATTAAAATCTTTTTCAAATTCTTGGCCTATAAAATCAGCAGTATCTTCAAAGTCAATAGGCATGTACTCTATCTCTCCATCACGGTTCTTTAGTTTCCGGTCGTTTTCTGAGTCATAAAATGATAAGCTATCAAAGTCCTCAATTTTTGGTGACAGTCCTTGGAAAGCTGGCGAGTTGGAACTACAATCTAAATGTCCATTGCCTCTATCTTCTATTAAGAATTGGGTCGAGTTCATCGGCGCTTTCGGGCTCGTTGGTCGTATAAATTTTCTATTGCGATGTCCCCGCTTAACATTAAAATTATGAGTTTCTAGATCTAACGTACTAAAAACGTTTGAGGATTTACCTGGTGACTTCCGCATACGATTTTTCTTTCCCCGGCGTGTTTTCTTCTTCTTTAATATTTCTGCCATGTTCATATCCATTATTTCTATATTTCTTAATCCTGTAACTATTTTGACAGTATCCAAAACAAACATTTCACTTTCAATAAAACTGCCTTCCTCTAACATTGAGTACGTGTCTAGTTATGTCGCAACAACCACGTTTTTTTTTGTTTATATACAACCGCGTCACGTGACTGAAACGTCATACATACGTTTGGCAAACGAAACTAAACGAAATAGACTGGTTCTGTGTGTGTGTAAATGTACGTTCTACGTACGACATACGTTGTGAACTCGTACGTACAGCTTGTTTGTTCAATAGAAAAGGTCTACCTATTATGATTAATGCGACATCGTACAAAAGTATCACATTTCTCAATAACTGGGTAGATCTATTAAAACGTATCAACACGAAAGTTGAAACGCTGTTTATTATGACGGGCTCAGCTGAAAGGGCTGATGGCAGAAATTCAACGTTACAATCTTTTTAATAACTTCCAACAAATATTTGAAGTTGTCTATCGGACAGTATTTCCGTTATCAACCCCGATTTTTAGGGTAATCGCTCAACATGCAAAGGATAATTATATAAGAAAAGTAGAAAAAAAGATATATTGATACTTTATTTTCTTTCAATGCACAAGAAGACCTTGTTAAAGTTTTGGTTTACATAGTTTTCATTTTCAAAGTATTTTGTAATAGTATCAGTGATCGAGCTTTATATTACATAATATCATTATTAAACATCTATAATAAAAGTCTCTGGTAATATTCAAGACTTTATATATGTACGAATTTACGTGCAAAATTACGTGCCTGTTAGAATGACCTGGAGCATGCCGAAGCACGTGCGCTATTTAAATTGCAACAGTAATGTTGTGCCGTTGGTAATATCCATCGACCAATTCTTGTTTTTTTCGTTTTCGGACAAGACTGGTTTTCTTTATGGACAAACTTTAAATCAAACAGCACATATGATTGCAATATTGTAATATTCACTGTATTATTTTGTATAATATCTCTTGTTTTTAAGCTAATTTATTGCGTTAAGAAATTATTGTACATGTTGTATTTTTGTATGTTCTGCTCTTCATAATTGGAGGAAATAAAATAATCTACTCTAAACTGTTATAAAAGTTGTTTTTTTCTTTCAATGTGGTTAAAGCTATACAATAATTATCTATAATCCAAATCGATATTTTTTTCTAACATCCCGTTGCTCGTGCAGAAGGTTATATTCATACTTATCCGATCCAGAATCGGTCTGTCAACTGTCTTAGATGATGATTTCATTTAATTCATGTACAGAAAGTCACTAAGCCAGAACAGGTAACATGTGATTAAGATGTTATTTTTATTTGATAAACGATATGTCTTTCATTGTATATCAGAAATGTGACGACTTTAAAACAAACAAAAAATCATCTGACTTCATGTGATAATAAAATGAATAATGTAGTACAGATTTAAAAAAAAAAGTTTAATTTGCACAGGTTCGTTTATTCAGATACATGTATGAGGTAAAAGTGGTACCTTCAAATATACTGGACAAACCTTCTCCAACAGTAATTTTACAGCGCATTGAATTAAAATAATATACAGCAAAATTAATTTACATCTGATTTTGAAGTGTTCATTTTTTCAAACTGAAAGTATTATACACCAGACGATTCTAGGACATTTGCCCTAATCGCATCTTCTCTGCCCTTTCCGTATAGAATATTGATAATAGCCGAACATTCCGATTGACAATTGCCCCCGACCCCACCAGTTTAGATATTGACGTTGAAGTTTCCTTGTGTTTACAGTATCAATCTATTCGCAAGTAGACAACTTTTGATTTTTACTATGCGTTTTTATCAAATTCAATTAAAATATTTTGGATACTTAATCAAATGTGTATTTTTTGTTGTTGTTTAAAATACACATGGGTTTAAATTGTGATAATAGAATGTTGGCATTCTTATTATTTTCAGTGTTTTTTTGCTTGAAATTCATTTTAAATTGATACGGCAAATTCTAGCAACATTACATTAAGCCGTAAACAGTAGATGTAGAGATTTCACTGTTATAATGTGGAAAGTAATAATTATGATAATTATCAATGGATAAACTTGTTTGGAAAAGAGTCAACTCGGCCCTATACCAACTCGGCACGGGTCAACTCGGCCCACTTTACAAAAATATATATATAACGTTTTAAATTTGCTTTGCATGTTGTTAATTTAAATGAATAATAAGAAATATCTTATTATTATATAATTATACATTGTACTTCTTCTGAAATAAAGTATATTTAGAAAAAATAATATTTATCTGTCTTGCAGATTCAATAAAATTAATATAGATCTATATTCTAATAAAATGTGTTTCCTTAGATGCATTTTGTTTGTAAAGTAATATTTAAAAAAAATGAAACAAAATTGTGTTTACTTAATATCATAAGCTTCTAATTTAATCTTCCGTATTTATAAGCGCATTGATTGCTGCCGAAATTCATTTGCACGTGTCATACGTTTTTTTCTTCTATCAAATAGAAATTATCTAGTTAAAGTAATAAAGAACAGAACAGAAGTTAAATATGTAGAAATACAGTGAGATACGCAATCAGTTATCTTTACTCGTAATTCTACTGATAAGAAAAGCTTGTCTGCTGCTAGTTCGAAACTGCCAATCCTGTATCATAAATAATTACAATAATTACAATAAATAGTGTTAACAAAAACCTAAATATTAATAATTGAAAAGTGGGCCGAGTTGACCCGTGCCGAGTTGGAATAGGGCCGAGCTGACTCGGGGGCCGAGTACGTTTTAGGGCCGAGCTTACCCGGATTCAACTTGTTTTGCCTGTTCTAACAAAATTTTCAAATAATCGAAAAAGCGATAGACTAACACTTGTATTTCCTGTAAACCTGTTGCTTTCCCAGTACGCTAATCGCTGCTAGAATGTAAATATTTAGACTCAACCGAAAATATTTCTGTAAGTAAAGCAGTCTGAAATTGCAACACAGTTCTATTTTTATTCAGTTCAACCTTGAACTTCACGAAGATCTGAGAATGTCCATGTGGCTTACACAGTTTTTACCTATTTTCTCATATGTTTACTCATCAGATTTTCATATACGAAGGTTTATGTGTATAGGAAATTATAGACATTATAAAAGTTTAAATAATTTTAAAAGATAATGCCGAAAGGACGGAAAAAAGGTATGGGATATTGATAGGTACACAAATGGTAACAAGTTGTTGTCAGTGTATGGTGATTAGTCACGTGTGAGTTATATGTAACAATAACAGATGTTATTACGCACATATGTTGTATGGTTTCGATCACATATTATTTAAGTACTGATTTGTCTGTGAATAATTTTTAAATTGTGTTGTAAATAAAGAATCCTATGAAATCTATTTCCCGCCCGTACTGTCATAAAATTAGGCCAAGTTCAAAAACATGACTCGATCAGTCATGAAATTTGAAGTTTTAAACAATATTTTGTAGAAGATGCAATGAAACTTAATAAAAATGCCTGTATCATAAATTGTTTAAATAATATAAAATGTTTGAAATTTGTCTATCTATTCAAAAGCAGTCGTTGTTCTACATAACCTTAGCAATGTAAATTTTAGTGTTATCTACCTTATTTGACCCATTCACCTTTCTAATTATTTTGATGAAAATCACTATATTTATTGTCAGATTGTAAAATTTATGGACCATCAACAGGTGTAGATCCAGAATTTTTTTACCAGAGGGGTATACTAAAATCTTAAGCTGTTTTAAGTAACTTTGTTAGGAAACTGCATTCATTTATGATTTAAATGCTGTCCGTTTAGCTCAAAAGGTAGATCGTTGTGAACATGTGAACTTTTTTCAATGATCAAGTGGGAGATTTTTCTTCAAAAAGAGGGAGATTTTAGAATTTGCAATAAACAAGAAAGTTCTGATATCAAAAAGAGGGAGATTTCTTGAATTTGTGAAAATACTCCTTATTTTAAGAAAAATCTTTGAAAATATGGCTGCAGAAAGTGGGAGTCTCCCGCTAAAAGTGGGAGAGTGCACATGTATGGCGTTGGACTGTGAATCGAGTAGCCCGGCGGGTTTGATTCCCAGACGGTGCAGGTCAATTTCGTAGTGATTGATCATGAAATCTTTTCTACCGTCATTCACACTAGTACCTTTACCTTTTACCTTTGCTCTGGTATATTGGGGCGTATATAGAGAAGTTTCAGTTCCTTGCGAAAGTGAAGGCAACTAGTACTGGTAAACTGATTCACAGTCAGCTACCGTCATTCACACTAGTACCTTTACCTTAAATTACCTTTGCTCTGGTATATTAGGGCGTATATAGAGAAGTTTCAGTTCCTTGCGAAAGTGAAGGCAACTAGTACTGGTAAACTGCTTGACAGTCGTCCCAGGAATGATGCGGTGGCTGAAATGTGCTGTGGTAAATTCAATGTGGCTTACTGCCGTGATCTGGAAACTACCACCACTGCATTAATTTTGTTACAGATGTAATATAAAAAAAACATCCAGGGAGGGCAATCTTTAGAGAATATACAGACTTAAAAATAGACAATTAAATTTTATTATAAACTTAATTATAAAGTTCTTTACTCCTTAAGTGGCTAAAGGTTGTGAACTCAGAATGTAGATCTCGGTCAGGTTTAGATTCATGTACCTCAGATGTCTCAAGCTTTTATGTTTAATAGGCAAGATAGAAATTTTTGTTTTATAAGGATTTAGTTGATAACAATATATGTTATTTTACGTTTGTATATATCTAAAATTTTAATTTCTTTAATCCGGCCCTCCTCTCTGTTTTAACTGAAATATACATAGATGTTATTAAATGTTGACCAGTTCCAGTTGTATTGATAAAGAAGATATTTAATAGTGTATTGATACTCAAGAGACAACTGAAATACTGTTTAAGAGACTGAGGTGCAGAAAATGGCTACCTAAACGGCTTAACCATGAAAGTCTTAAGTTTCTTTGTTATTAATCTTTAGGTGGGCGAAAGTCTGCAGAGTCACGAGCGCCCAGTGATGAAGAATACGATACAGCAGACAATTGGAGTACAGCTAGTGTCCTTTCTGATGACCTATCTGGCAGTATTCCAGAGGATGGTAAGCGCGTAGTTTATTGCATTCAATATCTTCTATAGATGCAAATTAAGACCAATTTTTACTTTACAAAACATATATATGGCTAGAAAGTGTCAGATCTGTATTTTGTTCATTTTTTCCGTAATTGTTTTCATCTACTGGATTTTGGACCTTGGTTATGTCTTATTCTGTGACATTGGTCATTTTCAGTCAAAAATTATTTGTGAAATAAGGAACCTATATTCTAAATAACCTTGATATATACAGTTTAGCTCTGAAATGTTCATTTTTTATAGATCGTGAGAACGATGATGTTGATGAATCAAATGCACAGGAAAACTTTGAAGATAAATTAAAAGATGCAATAGATGGCCTCACACAAAAGAGGTAAGCTTATGAGAAGTCTTGCTTAATGCCAGGAATGACCCTTCTTCAAGATTGTGATATTTATATATACAATGTAGTCAGATTTTAGGGGTAAAAAGCAAAAGTATTGACATTCTATTTATTGTATATTTTCAAAGATATTTTTAGCCCCAAAAAAATCATTTGTAAACAATATTTAAGTTTAGATATGTGATGAGTTAAATATAATGAATACAAGGTGTGGCATTTGTTACCTTGTCATTTGGCAAGCTTAATAACATTTTTTCCAGAATGAGTATCAAAAAAGTATATTCATCAAATGAAAACGAATGTCAGATTCTTTTGAACACATGACCAAATTTATTGTAAATTTAAATAGAAAAAAATCTTAATGGTTATATGAAACAAAGAAAAGAAGAGAAATCAGTAATAGATTGTGAATCCTCAACATTTTATTTTCAGTGCTCAGGGACGAAAAAATTGCCTGGATGCAATTAATAAGGCATTTTCCAAGAAATATCTCTTTGACTTTTTACAAGATAGGTATGTAATTTTGTTATAACTTTTTAAACTTCACAATAAATATAACAGCTGACCTGGCTATCCAACTGCTACATGTTTACAAAAAACAAATTCATGGTTTTATTTGTGATACTGTTTGTGAGCAGCTGACCTGGCATTGAATAGAAAAGACAGGGCTAAATTTTTCACAGCTAAAAACAGAAAATGTTCATTACCCGTTATATAGGATAAGGGTTGACTAACATCCTTACCATGCTTAGTTTTAAAAAAATGATCCATCTTCAGAGCTTTAGTTTATTCTCTTTTTTGTACAGGGTAGAGTTCAGCTTCTGTAACTGATAATTTGACTGTCTTGCATGTATCTAAGCAGTTTTAAATCTCACAAGGGAGGTAAATTTCTTTTATGTTGCAAGATACACACCTGCATGCCACTCCCATGGAAAAGTTTACAAGATTATTTATCTAAGTTAAAATTAGGAAAACTGGAGCACTTGTTCATGTTATCAAATCCTTTGCAGATGGTATTATTGAAATTTGACCTTCAACTGATAATGATGTACTTAAAAAAACTACATATATTATCTATGGGAGTAGTAAAAGAGAAATGACAGAATGTCACCTTAGTGCAGTAACTGGTTAACTAACTCCTTATATAATTTAATAGTTTTTCTGAAAATTTTGCTTATGAAAAAAAAATGTTTTAGATTATTAATTATCAGAAAACTTTTTTTCTTATTTATATGTTATGCTTAATATTAAAGAAGCAATGATATGTATAAAAAGATGTTTTCCGTTTACAGGAAAATAACTGTCTCTGATGCTGTGATACGTTGTTTAAAGAAGGGGAAAGGTGATGAGCAGGCACTAGCCGCTAAATGTATAACAATGTTGTGTATACAACTAGGACAGGACGCTGATGAGATCATGACAGATGTCCGGCCCGTCCTAGTAGCACTACTGTCTGATAACTCTGCCAATGTGAAGGCAAGAGGACAGGTCAGTTACAGTAATGTTTATTAAACTGTTTAGCTGTTGTTGAGATTAAATGCTGCCAATTTAAACAGTATGGGGAATAATTATTCTTAATACCCTGGTAGTTTTCCAGAGGTAATTTAAAAAAAAAGAAAATTGATTAATAAAAGATTGTGTTGAATCACTGAAATTACACTTGCACACTCACTTAATTTACCAGAGGGAGATGCACTTTGTATGTCTGATTTTCAAAAAAAAAACCCACTTAGTTTATTAGTTTCAAGCATTTTTTGGTTTATATATATTAAAATTGCCAATTTTTAGATGATCTTAAACAGGTGAGCAATTTACACTTGTTAATTTGATGACATAAGTGTATGAAGTTTAATGCAATCTTTTTCAAATTTTCATTGAATTTTTTTTATTTACAATACATTTTATATGTATTTTCAGTGTGCTATTGCAGTTGCTATGTGCACATTCATTACTTGTGTGGAGATAGAGGTAAGTTCAGTGCTATGTTTTTATTGTAGTTGAACAAGAATTGCAGTTTAGTTTAAACATATTTAAGCTCAATTGCGCAACAAGCTCTTTCAATTTATATTAATCACTTTCGAGGCTGCTTCCTGGAATCAACCAGTGAATATGTCATATATAGAAACATGTTAGTGACCCGAGTAGGGCTCAAACCCATGATCCCTGGGTAACGATGCAGACACCTTAACCACTAGACCACTGCTCCCCTAAATAGACACAGATTAAAAAAGATCGGCGTATCCCGTAAGGACTGGATTTTACCCTGCTATGAATCTTCTGGGATAAAATTGTTAATTATGTGCCCAGATGTTTCAGTTTGCCATCATAATTGAAATGTCCTTAAAGGCTCATTATGCCTCAGAAATAAAAAAAACATTTTAATTCTTAAGAAAGGGCAAAAATGAGTTTTATAACTTTTAAAAAATGGTTTTAAGAGCATGTTAAATGGTTTACACATGAAGAAAGTAGAGCTGAATGTGAAATTATTTCTCATGAAATTAGCAAAATGTAAACAAAGTTGTATTTTTACTTCCATACAATATACTAAATCACTTTATCATTACTAATTGCCAAAAGACAACAGAAGCAAAAGGTGGTTCAGGAAATTGGCGGATGAATGGCATTGTTGGCACTAATAAATGCATTTCTTGGCCATAATGGGCCTTTAATATCAACAAGAATCCATATGTGAATTCTAAGATGATAACATTGATTGAAGAGACTTTATCATATGAAAATTAAAGTTGATTCTTTGTAGAAAATTTTTCTTTACTTGTGTCATTCCTTTGCTTTTTATGAAAGATCACAATATAGACACAAACAAATTATAGAGAGCTCGACATGTCCTTTTACAGAAGACATTTCTCAGCAAAGTCTGATTTCATTTGGTGAACACTTTAACATTTGAGAACAAAATTTATGTTCATAAATGTTATGTAAAAATGAGATTTTAAAAAGCGAACAGTAAATAATTATTCATTTCTTTTACACAGGATGTTATAAGTGTGATGGAATCATTAGAGAATATATTCAAACAGTCTTTCAAGAAAGGAGATAAATCTATACCAAATCACAATCCTGATACATGCCATCTACATGCTAGCGCCCTTACAGCCTGGGGTCTTCTATTGTCTATAGCACCACAGTGGATCATAGATAAACTAGTTCTCAAGTAAGTTGGTTGTAAAGCATAGTACTATTACTAAAGTAAATATAAAACTACTTCGATTCTTGGTTTAATACTAAACTTAGTTTAATACTAAACTTGGTTAACTATTATTGTGTTTTCTTTTAGCTAGAAACATACAGAACCTGTTTAAACAGGTAAATTTGAAAACCCCTTTGTCTATATCATTGAGTCATAAATTTTTTTTACTGATTATATGGTCCACTATGAATACATAAGAGGATATTTGTTTGCTCTTGTGTAAGATGAATTTATGAATTTAATTTTATTTCATCAAGTGAGCTTTAAAAACAGTATTGTCACAAGTGGTGTAGTCATGAGTGAGAATACTGTTTTTAAACATCACGAGATGAAATAAAATAACATCTTGCACAAACCAACAAAAAAAAAAAATTATTTTATGCTTGAATACCATTTTAAATGAAATTTCCTAGATATTAACTGGAATATCAAAATATGTTTTCCAGACTTGTAGCCCTCAATTTCAGACGAATTTCTCATTAATGCACTGGATAGAGATTTTTGATAACATGTAACAATGATAAAATAAACAAGATATTAATAGTCAGGGAGATAATTTGTCCAGCTTTAAATTTGAAACACAGTAATATTCATGGTAGCTTGTTGCCTACATATCTTTGTTATATTTTTTTCCTTTATTTCAGATATTTGACAAAACTGCCAGATATATTAGAAAGTCAGGATGTTGAACTTCGTATAGTTTCCGGGGAAACCATTGCCCTCTTCTATGAACTGGGTCGTGAAGAAGATGAGGTGAGACTTACTGCGGTATATTGTTAGAAACATGATTTTCCAATCATACTTCAGTAATGTGTTGTTTCTGTTCTATCAGATCTTAAGGTTGTCTCGGGTAAATCTGTCCATCATATAATCTACCTCTGCACAATCTTTGTACAGATATGTATGTATGTATATATAGACCCGTGTTTTAGTCCCAACTGTGGTGTGCCAATTTTCGTGAGATTTTTCTATGTATAATTTCCCTCTCATGACTTTCTTTCACATATTTTATGAGAAACTGTCCAACTGAAAAAAATGGCACCCAGTTGGTTTAACTATAGCTAAGAATTTATTGCGACTTTACTAGTTATTGTGACAAGGTACTACATTATTGAGATTGGTAAAATTTAGAGACATCTATATATTACAGGAGTTTGAAAGTGATGCAATGGTAAACCTATGTGAAACTTTACGGAGACTTTCCACAGAGTCTCATAAATACTGGGCAAAACGGGACAGAAGACAACAGAAATCTAGCTTTAGAGATATCCTCAGAGCTGTTCAGGTATACAAACATTTTCAGTACTTATATAGTACAATATATATAGACTACTGCTTCATTTAGATGCATTGAAATATGACACACTATATTACGTCTACATTCAAGAAATACACTGGGATGTAAGCTTACAGGTAGCTTACAGACTGTCAGTGGCTCTATGTAAGTGCCCATTGATGCCTGAAATAATGTACAGAAGAGCCCGTGAGCTCTCCCGGCACCAGTAAAGCTGGAAAGTCGCCATATGACCTATTTTGTGTTGGTATGATGAAAAACTCTACAAAAAAAATAGTGGCAGTGAGACTTAAAATAAAACTTGTCTTGTTTTACTGAAGCATGCTATGTACAATAAGAACACTTGGTTTCCTCCGATGATGACTTCACAGACCTGTACTGAATGTAAATAGAAGAAACATTAACCTTACCTCTGAGGATGGAAACTGAGTGCTTTGTTACTGAATAAATATAGATCAAAATAATTCCTATAGATATTTCTAGCTATGTGCTGTATTGTAAATATCCAATGATTTCATTGAATGCATATGGATTGGGGGGGGGGAACTTGTGTCAGGCAGAACTTATCTTACAACTTATACTGATAGATTATTTTTTGGTGGTTTTGTTAAATTTGGCAGAAAACTTCTATTCAATTGCTAACTTGATGCCTAAAACTGATAAGGGCAGATTTATATTAAAAGCATGTCCATATATTAAACAGTTATCCATTGGATTGCATATTAAATTTATTTAAGCTTTCATAGGTAGGTATTAATGCATGTACAGGTGAATAACATAAATTGTTTGCAAGGCAGCCAGGATCTAAATTTAACAGTAAATAAACACTTCATGTATTATTCTTTACTTCTGATATATTTGAGTACTAGGTGTATTGGTGCAAGTATCCTTGTCTAAGGGTGGAAAAAATATATTTTAGGTCAGTAAATGTTATATAAACTATGGTTCATGCTTTTCTGTTTGTTTTTTTTAAGGAGGGTGAAGCTCCGGAGATGAATGTAAAATTTGCCTCAGAATCTCTAGAAATATTTTCATGGGTGAAAAAAATGCAATATTCTGCTTTCTGCCATGCTCTTACCTCGGGTATGAATCAACATCTTCAGGTAATCACGTTTTACATATCTTATTTCAGAACTTCCATTAGTGAAATTTTTGTTGTCATTTACTCCTGATTTTGGCTTGTGAGTTCCAAAATATAATGCTTTTTCTTCTTTACCTATATAATGTACTTCCAATATCAGACATTTTGCAGTCTCTGACCTCCAAATTTTGGACTGTATTTCTTCATTCATTACAATATTATACTTGTACTGAAAAATATATTCTTTTAGTGAATAAGCTGATAGGAATGACCTAGTAGTTTAATGTCAGTGTTCTTTGTAAGTTGGTAAGTCATTCAGTTTGGTTAGTAGTTGTAAGTCATTCAGTTTGGTTAGTAGTTGTAAGTCATTCAGTTTGGTTAGTAGTTGTAAGTCATTCAGTTTGGTTAGTAGTTGAAAGTCATTCAGTTTGGTAAGTAGTTGTAAGTCATTCAGTTTGGTTAGTAGTTGTAAGTCATTCAGTTTGGATATTGAATGAGTGTAAGTTGAATACTGAATTATTGAATAAAATTATTTTATACCAGCCTCTGGCGAGCAAAATATCATTTTATACAAGTTCAATAAATAAGAAACAAACCAAATTAAATTATTTAAGAAGTAAAGTCATGAAAATCTTTAAAATACAATTCTTTCACACCTTTCTCACTGTGTTTTGTTAAGAATGTTGAACATCAATGCAGGAAATTGCAAATACACATGTTTATACAGTGTACTTACCGGTTGTTTTTATAAGAAATTCTAGTGTTCAATGAGGAGTGTTAACAGATAAAATTCAATTAACCAATAAGTAGCCTGTCTGAATAAAGGTTAGTTTTCATTGGTCGATATAATCACAGTTTCCTCTCATGATGACCTTACAGACCTGTACTGAATGTAAAAGGAAAGAACAAAAATAAAATTCTGATGGATGGAAACTGATGATCTTGTATTGAACATGGCAGTCAAGTTAGACTTGTTGTTTAAGCAAAAAACAGATTAGACTTTTAAAGAGTGGAATGAGGATGATTTACCTCTGTCTCAACTTTTTATCATTATCAAATTGATAATTTTGCTGATATTGCTTTATTGTATAGAAAAAAATTGATGAATTCAATGTGATCACCTTTCAATCTTGTGTATTATGTTACAGTGGAACCCTCTAGTGAGAGAAGTGTTTGGTCTCGGAAGTCCATTGTTACCAACCAGTGTTGCCAGTAATAAACCAACCAAATGGGAAAGGGTAGGTTATTTTAGCAGCATGGCAACCAACATAGTGGTTTTGCGACCAGCATGGATCCAGACCAGCCTGCACAGTCCGATCAGGATTCATGCTGTTTGCTTACCAACTCTATTACAAGTGGAGAAACTGACAGCGAACAGCATGGATCCTGATCAGACTGTGCGGATGCACAGGCTGGTCTGGATCCATACTGGTTGCAGATGCACTATGCTGGTTTTGTTGTGACGTGGCTCATTTTAATTTGCCTCATTTTATTCTTTTGTAATAAAAAAAATTGGATAGAATAAGGGGACATAGTATCTGACAGTCATTCAGTGAATTTGAATTTAATTTGGAACATTGAATTAATGTCAGTCATGTGAGGTATGTTGTTTACTTTGTTAATTTCTGGTTCTTCCCCAGTGTGTGCTGAAGACTGATGTCATTCATGATTGGTTATCTTTGAGTCTTTCATCACTATTTTAACCTTTAAGTGGGCAATCTATGACCTTGACATTGAATAATTCATAAGCAAACTCAGAATATGAATTTTGATGTGGATCTCAATTTGCATGAATATCAGTTAAGTCTTGTTATTATTGATACAAAATGTATTGAAGTACAGTCTTGTTAATCAGATTATTTGGACTTCAGGGTTCTAGCCAGATTGATTTCTAAACTGTCATAGTAAATTTTGTGTAATATGTTTGCCAAGCTTTAAATTGGTCACTGCCCATTGTTATCTTAAGGCCGTTAAATATTTAATGGCTAGATTTAGCAGGCAGCAGTATAGAGTCTTGTGACATGAGCAACCAAAAGGTTGAATATATACTGTAATCACCTATGTTTTGAAAATCTGTAAATTGAGTTTAATTGTGTATGGTACTTTTAAAGGAGAGCAAATTTTATTTCATATTTCTCATCGTAACAGTGCAAGAAAGAACCACTTGATACATTCACTGTGTTCTGTGTAATATGAATTGGTATATATTATTTGATTTCAGGCACAGTTCAATGCTGCTGCATTTAAGGCACGGACAAAAGCTCGTGCAAAATATCGTGACAAGCGTTCAGTGACGATGAATGGATCAGAGTGAAATTAGTCACCTTTTTTTCCGTCTGCTGTTAAAAAAAGTTGTTGTGTGAACTTAACTAACAGTTATATTTATTATTTATTTTTTATTGGAGTGTGGATGGATTTGATACATTTGCATGCTGACTGAAGATTGTGTGCCCTAAAACTGATATTGTATCAAATACAAGAGTGAAATAGACACAGTAGTAATTGTTACATATGTTAATGTTTTGCCTCATTGCCTGTGCTGTAGAGTCTACTGATCACTGAAGACAATATGTTAGTTCAATCCCTATATCCTATTAAGAGTAAAGCTAGAGCTACATTAATTTTAAGCATGTATTGCCTGATTTAATCAAATGGACTTGGCCAGTTTTGAATTTGGAAGAGTCCATGAATAGTTGAAGGATTTCAATATCAAAATTCTAAAATGGTTTTGCCAACAGACCTTACTGCCAATATACAGTCTACTTTGACTATGTGCTCCAAGTTTTTATGACCTTTCAATATATCAACTACCTGCTATATATGTTCTAGAGATATCTGAACATTGCCAGTATTGACACCCATTGATTCTTCCTTGTAGTAAATCAACCTATGTTTCATTTTCATGTACTTTGATAAAGATTTTCTTTACAACATTTAAATATTTTTTCACTCGTGTCAACTTAAATTTATCAACTGACAGATTGTCTTGAGCGGTCGGTTAATTAATGTATAGTTGATAACCATGACGGTTTCTCATTGTTTAAAGAGGTGGAAGCCATTTTTGATGTTTTACCAATATTATAGTCATTTGTTTACTTGTTCTTATTCAGGTATGGAAATTTATATACACCAAGCATTTTTACATGATGATTTTTCATATATTTTTCCTTCAGAATTTTGTGAAATCATTTATTTTCCCCCAAGTCTCAAAATCCAGATGTCAGTTTTGACTATACTGGTATGCATTACACATAGTAATTGAATAATTCTTTAGTGTTAATAATTTTCATGTTTAGATATTTCGTCGGCGTATAAAACACATGGTCATACAATAGTATAATGTTAATAAAAACAACTTTTGTTAATGGTGTATATGTGAAAGTAAGAGTTGAAAATGTGTACTCTACAAAGACGTCATCATATTTATTTTTAATTTGATTATATGTTATGTACTTTAATATCTAGATTGAAAAATAATGATAATTTATTGCCACAAATCAAAAGGTTTAGGAATAAAAGATTGAAAAACTTAATAAATTTTGCCCCAATTAAAGAAATAAATACTGAAGTGTGTACATGTATAAATATGTAAGGTGTCTTTGATGTATTTTAATGACCAGCTGATGCAATTTTAATACCTTTATGCATTAATTATATATTTCAATGGGTTTTAGATTTTAAGCCAAAAACATATATTTTTTGTTTATATGTATAGGTGTGAATTAAGTGATTTGAACAAAATATTTACAGTGTTATTACATACATGTCTTAATTATAAAATGTATATCAATAAAATGTCTTAAAATTTGGATAATCGATTTAAAAAAACTGCAAAATTTGGATTATTCCCAAAAACATAGAGTAAAATGTGGATAATGACTAAAAAAATGTGTGAAAGTTGGATAAATAATGAAAAATGCCTCAAATTTGGATATTTGATAAAAGTGTAAAATTTAGGTTCTTGTTTTAAAAGTCTTAGATTTGAATAATTGATAAAATTTGAATGCTTAGTATATAAATCTTATTTGTTGTATCAATTTGTTTTGCATGTTAACTTGAAGCGCCTGAATATCTTTTTAAATGGAAACTAGGGTATTATACTTTTCCTATCACCACAAAGCCTTTATGACTCATTTCATATTTCAAAAGGTTCAGTGCAAAAAGGTCATATCAGATACAGTTTAGTACCAAAACCTGAATTTTCCACGTTATATTTATTTGAGCCGCGTCACGACAAAACCAACATAGTGCGTTTGCGACCAGCATAGATCCAGACCAGCCTGCGCATCCGCGCAGTCTGATCAGGATCCATGCTGATGCGGCTCATTTGTTGTATAAGAGATGGTAGTTTGTTTGAATGGCTAAGTAAATAGTATGGAAATTGCCAGACAGCAAGATCTCAGTTCTGTGATGATTTTTGTGAAAGAATTATCCTTATTTGACTGATAAAATATCTCTGTGATGAAAGTTCATTCCTGTCTAATACCATATTTGATTATATGAAGCTATTTATTAAAGCAGCATGTCTCCAAATTCATGCTAATTTTCGTTAAAATTTTGAAAATATATTTATGTAGAGTAATGTGATTTGAACAAATAAAAAAGTAATAAAGACATTGCAAACAGCACTTACAGTCCATGTAAATTAACAGAAGAGTTAAAAAACATGCATATATACCCTTTACAGTGTCATTCATGTTGTAAAATTATGTTGATGAAAACCACAAAATCAATTGTTAATCGTACATAACATGTAAATTGATACTTAAATCTTGGATCTTTTTACTTTTCTTAAAATCATGGTAGATTTTTCTCAAGTAATATTTTTTGATATATTTTGGCTCATCTGGAGGTATGCAGCTTTAAAAGAGTTCTAAACCTTAAAATGAAATTGTTCCTCATATTTTTCCTGTTTTATAATGATAAAAAGCTCTTTATTCCATACCTTTCAGTTACTTGCTGAAATAAAACTCTAGATAGAATTTGCCTGGCTAATGTTTTTTGTTAATTGTTATGTTTATATATATTCTTTAATTGAAAATTATTTCAAGAATTAGATTTGAAACTTTTAAAATAAATAAATTTTAAATCAAAAGTAATTTTGACAAATTGATTTGAGAATGACATTATTATCAAATTTTGTTTCTGCAAGATTTACAAATGGTGGTTCAAGTTAAGAACAGTAATTCCACTGAATGTAATTCTTTTTATATCTTTTTTTTTTAGCTCACCTGTCACAAAGTGACAGGGTGAGCTTTTGTGATCGCTTTTCGTCCGGCGTCCGTCCGTCCGGCGTCCGTCCGTCGTCCGTCCGTAAACTTTTGCTTTAAATGACATCTCCTCATAAACCACTGAGCCAATTTCATCCAAACTTCACAGGAATGTTCCTTTGGTGGTCACCTTTAAAAATTGTTCAAAGAATTTAATTCCATGCAGAACTCTGGTTGCCATGGCAACCAAAAGAAAAATCTTTAAATATCTTCTTTTAAACAACCCTAAGAGCTAGAGCTTAGATATTTGGCATGAAACATCTTCTAATGAGTGTCTACCAAGTTTGTTCAAATAAAAGCCCTGGGGTCAAAATTGGCCCCGCCCCGGGGGGGTCATTGATTTTCCCTATATGCATATAGTAAAAACTTAAAAAATCTTCTTTTAAAGAACTGTAAGAGCTAGAGCTAAGATATTTGGCATGGAACATCTTCTAGTGAGTGTCTACCAAGTTTGTTCAAATAAAAGCCCTGGGGTCAAAATTGGCCCCGCCCCGGGGGGTCATTGATTTTCCCTATATGCATATAGTAAACACTTAAAAAATCTTCTTTTAAAGAACTGTAAGAGCTAGAGCTTAGATATTTGGCATGAAACATCTTCTAGTGAATGTCTACCAAGTTTGTTCAAATAAAAGCCCTTTGGTCAAAATTGGCCCCGCCCCAGGGGGTCATTGATTTTCCCTATATGCATAAAGTAAAAACTTAAATAATCTTCTTTTAAAGAACCCAAAGAGCTAGAGCTTAGATATTTGGCATGAAACATCTTCTAGTGAATGTCTACCAAGGTTGTTCAAATAAAAGCCCTGGGGTCAAAATTGGCCATGCCCTGGGGGGTAATTGATTTTCCCTATATGCATATAGTAAAAACTTAAAAAATCTTCTTTTAAAGAACCCAAAGAGCTAGAGCTTAGATATTTGGCATAAAACATCTTCTAGTAAATGTCTACTTAGTTTGTTCAAATAAAAGCCCTGGGGTCAAAATTGGCCCCGCCCCAGGGGGTCATTGATTTTCCCTATATGCATATAGTAAAAACTTATAAAATCTTCTTTTAAAGAACCCAAAGAGCTAGAGCTAAGATATTTAGCATGAGACATGTTCTAATGGGTGTCTACCAAGTATGTTCAAATAAAAGCCCTGAGGTCAAAACTGGCCCCGCCCCGGGGGTCATTGATTTTCCTTATATACATAGCAAAAACTTAAAAATCTTCTTTGAAAAAACCCAAATAACTAGAGTTTAGATATTAAGCATGAAACATCTTTAAGTAAATATCTACAAAGTTTGTTCAAATAAAAGCCCAGGGGTCAAAACTGGCCCTGCCTGAGGGGGTGTCATTGTTTTTTAACTATATGTGTATAGTAAAAACTTAAAAAAATCTTCTTTTAAAAAACCAATGAGCTAGAACTTAGATGTTTTTGCATGAAACATCTTCTTATGGGTGTCTACCAAGTCTGTTCAAATAAACAAATAAAAGCCCTTGGGTAAAAATTGGGCCGGGGGGGGGGGGGGGGGCTATAATAACAGGTGAGCGACCTCAGGGCCATCATGGCCCTCTTGTTTATTTTACTTTTCTTGCTGTTGTTTAAGCCTGAAACAACCAACCATGTTTTTGTTTTGTTATAAAAATTGTATTTTGAAAAACCTACTATCTGTTTTGATAAATGAGTGTACTTACACTATTTTACATGTGATATGTTGGAATGAAATGTGAATTTACCAGACTATTTTTGAAGATTTGTTCTATAGTCCTAGATGGCAAAATATGTGATTCTGTACAAGATTTAGTATTAATATCACAACATGGCTTATTTTCAATGTGATGTAATCAATACATACTTCCTTATCTTACACATGTTTAACCTTTACCACACTAAACATCTGAAATGGACTTGTCCATCTGTCATTCTGGACGAAACCATTCATCATTTTTAGGGAAATATTCAAAATAATAAGTACTGAGTGAATAGTGAACAGTGCAGACCATGATCAGATAGTATGGATTAGACAATTGATGTAAGATCCTATTTATGTGATGCATTCAATGCAGCATTTTGTTTATGATGAAAAACATGCATACATAGCTGCCAACTTTAAGAAGCATTTTGAATATTATCTGTATAATAATATGGTGCTTTTAACAAACCTTTCTTTCGTTCATTAACATAGAATAAGAAGTTTTCAGACTTTTTAATATACATTTTGTAGTTTGAATAATGTAAATAAATATTTTTAAATTCCAGAAATGCTTTGTCATAGATCAAACATTGTTTAAAAATTCAGTTTCATATATTTCTTTCTTTTATATTTGGTGAATATTACTCAGATTTCTTATGACAGCATGTTAATATAAGTTTACTGATGAAAAAATACCTGAATTAATGGAAATGAAAAAGGTAATGTTGACTGAAAATTTAAATCCTATCTTTGTAGGTTATGGTAAATAAAGATTCTGTAATTATGACATTCAAATCACAAAATGTTAAACCCATCTGTAGGGAGAAAATGAATCATTACATTTATTAAACATATTTATGTTTTAATATTTACCATTAATAATATTTAAAGAAATATTTGTGTTGATTTACATGATAAACTATTTTCATCAATTTTACAGGTTTACAAAAGAATGTTAATTTGATTTAAATGCCAACACTTGTCAGTCATGTAACTTAGTCACATATTTTGACTTCTTGACCATTTAAACGATATTCCATATTGCTCATGTAAGAAAAAGAAATAAATTTTTTAGCCAATGACAACTCAGTTTATTTTTATCTTCTTTTGTCCTACATTTGATTGTGCAGGTTTATTGATAACACTAAATCACTAAATTTCTATATTTTATTTGTCCTGCTTTGAAATAGGAACCATTTATGTGACTCGCTTTATAAATTTTATATTGGTGCAATAATTTTACAGGGTTGTTTAGACCGCCTCCGTGGTCAAGGGGTTAGAGTCGATGACTTCTAATCCAGTTACCTCTGGTATGGGTTCGATCCCCGGGAGATGCGTTGGTAGTTAAGTGTGGAAGAAGGTAGTTAGTATTGGTGAATAACTCCAGGAACGATGGTTAGGAAACTACCCGCCTATATGACTGAAATACTGTTGGAAAAAGGCATAAAATGAAACAAACAAACAAACAGGGTTCTAGATATTTGTGCTAATTGAATCATTATTACTTGCAAAGTGGAAAAATATGTTTAATTTTGTTAAGTGTTTAATTTAACCTTGATTGCTGTTGCACAAGTCCTGAATCCTTTAACTGCATTAATACTATTCTATGTTTGATCTTGAGGTAGTCTTACTGTAATGCTTTCCCGCCAAAAAATGTTAACATCGGCCAATAGCCTAATAAATCGGGGGTCATTTCCATAACGTTCTTTTCACAATCTTCAGTATTTAATAATTTTTCACAGTTTATAACCGGAATTTTGTACATAGCAATAAAGGATGAGTGATTGTAATGCCCAAGTTTTTGAAAAAATAACATTTAGGTATCTTATCGGCCAATGTTAGATTTTTTTACAGGAAAGCATTACAGTAAGGCTACCTTAAAGTCAATGGTAGAGTTGATGTGTAGTATCTTTAAAATTGCACCAAAGGTTCATCATTAGCAGTTAGAACTAACAGTCATGTGTCTGTTGTCCCACTTTTCACTAAAACATCTCTTAACTATACAGACCTGAATTTTGACCATGATGTCCATTCCATGAAGCTCTACAAAGTTGTTCTCAGACTAGGCTAGAGTCTTTAATCATTGTCATTTTCGGAGCAAAAAAGTTATTCTGTCGGTGGCTGTAGTTCAAACATAGAACTACAAATAGATCATCATCAGCAATGACCTTCCACAATGTGTACATAAATGCAAATCATAAGACGAGAAACACTACAAAATATTGTTTTAGGGATATAATATATGTACGTCACTTTTGGTTTGAGGACTTGCAACTGTATAACAGATAGCAACTCTCACATCTGTGTGATACTGGACTTAGTAAGCTTTATACTGCAGCAATTAACGATAATTTTTATGCGATATTATGAAAAATAAACTTAAGTTTGTTCTACATGATCAAATCGTGAATATAAAGGCCACTGACCCTTAAGCAAATGAACCGGCATGTAATAATTGCAAAAGCATCTTTGCTATATAGTTAAAGCACTGTAGTGAGTGTGAGACTGAGTATACTTATTATCCAATTTTGACCAAAAAACCCATAAAATTTCAGTGCTTAAGTTCCATTTTCGTGAGAATGTAATGCTGCGTCTTAAGATTGGTTCAAGGGTAGAGCATTGAAATTTTGAGCTTGTTGGTTAAACCCAACGGAAAAGAGTCAACTCGGCCCTATACCAACTCGGCACGGGTCAACTCGGCCCACTTTACAAAAATATATATAACGTATTAACTTTGCTTTGCATGTTGTTAAGGTAAATGAATAATGAGAAATATCTTATTATTATATAATTACACTTCTGCCGAAATAAGTACATTTAGAATCTTTTTTTAATTTGTCTTGCAGATTCGATAAAATTAATATAGATCTAATAAAAATGTGTTTCCTTAGATGCATTTTGTTTGTAAAGTAATATTAAAAAAAATGAAACAAAAACGTGTTTACTTCTTATCTAGTCGAAATATCAACGCGATCAGAGCTACGCCCTTTGGGATTTTGACCATGTCAAAAATTATCTAAAAATCCCGTAGGTTAAAATATTTTGACTACTTCTTATCATAAGCTTCTAATTAATTGCAGGTGGTCACTAATCAAATGAATGAATGAGTCAATCATAATTATCACCTAATTAATCGGTATCCTTAACATACACACTGATTGATAAATTAATAATAGCCCGTAACAATAAATATTTCAACACATTGTTTGACACTGAAGGTATTTAAATTTACGGTTAAACCTACCACGAGTCAGAAATACAGTGAGATACGCAATCGGTTATCTTTACTCGCAATTCAACGGATAAAAACTGCTAGTTCGGAAACTGTCAATAGGTGTATTATAAATAATTACAATAAATAGTGATAACACAAACTTAAATATTAATAATTGAAAAGTGTGCCGAGTTGACCCGTGCCGAGTTGGAATAGGGCCGAGCTGACTCGGGGGCCGAGTACGTTTTACGGCCGAGCTGACCCGGATTCAAACCCAACATAGTAAGATGCTCTTTCAACTTTCATAATCTGCACTAGTGTGATTACAGGTTATGACACCCAAGAAGCAGTCAAATAATGCGACAAAACACGCATGTCTATGTTTGACATAAATTGAAAAAACAAATTAAATGAAATGAATAACATTGTCAGGTGAGCAATCCAGTGCCAATTTGACTCTTGGGTTGTTTGTTTTTGATGATGTTGTTGTTATTTTTTCGTTTTGTTTTTTTTCAACGTTATTTCTTAAATTTGTTAATGTTAAATGAATTGAAATGACTATAGAATATCATGAAATTTGACATTAAAAAACAAGACTGGAAAAAAAGTACCACATGCACTTTGATATAGTGATAATCTTCACAACAAACATATTTCACGGCACCGTTTCGTTCTTCTTCCTGACCTTTCTTGTGGAACGACGACAACTTCAGCCGGTAAAAATGGGTAAAAAAGTGAATCCAGTAAAAGACTTTGTGGCTGGAGGATTTGGTGGAATGTGTCTTGTGGTTGCTGGTCATCCACTTGACACAATCAAGGTATGCCATACATTAATATTTTCAATAAAGTTCGTATTGTAGTTTCGGTATCGCTATGGTCTGCTGATTTCCCCAAAGGGACTTGAACAAATTTGTTACTAATCCCTTTCATCATTACTATGTCGTTATTGTTCCTTATAGTCAAATGAATAAAATTATTGAAAATTATACTGTACATTTTATTGTCAGTATTGCTGTGCTATTGCTATAATTTAAGAGAATTTTAGCCAAAACCAAAACAAAATCCATCTTCTTAAAAGAAGATGGATTTGGTTTTGGCTAAATTATCATCAGGTCTAGTATATCTTCAGATTAGTACATGATGCTCCAATATATCATTAATGATTTTATAGTATGATCAAACATGTTTTTATTTAAGTTGATTTCAATGTTTGTGTTAGACTCCTAACCCTGGGGTAAAATTAGGGATTTTGACTTTGAGACCAGCAAAGAATAACAAAGTTTATGGGGAAATTACATTAACCACACAGGTTAAATAGTGCTAGGGATGATGTTTACAAGTAAATACAATGTACTTTTATTAGAACTTTGACAAGTACCATGGTATCATGTTTTTTTTTTTATCTTACATCTACCTGGATACTGAATCATTACCTTCTAGTACGAGGGGTTACCAGTATCCAAAATTTTGTGGACTTTTTAAATATCTCTTGAACATCAATGTGTGTTGTAATGAAATTTTATCAGCACACATTGTAGAATATTATCAACACAGTTTGAAAGGAACAGTTAACTGCATCAATAAATAATGATTTTATATTGCTTTTAAATATGCACATGCACGGCACCCGGCGCACTATAGAAAACCGCAGTTAGTCATTGTATATTTTTTGCTAAAAACTAATAATCAAGGTAGAAAACCCACTAAACACTGCATGTTTATTCTATGACATCATTTAAGTAATTCTTTAAAATTATGGACGTCATTTCCGTTTATATTTTGTTGATATTGCTAGAAACGCCAGACGCCAATATTGTTTACAACGGGAAAATGACGGACACGCGGAAATAAGAAAATTGCGCCATCATAAAATTTTGTTGTAATTTGGGAATGACACCTGTAAAAACATTTGAAAAAAATCAGCAGGCGAACAGAGAAAATAAAATGTCACGATAATTAGTGTTTAAGTGGCATAAGAGATTTAGTGTTGAACGGGAAAACGGAAATTACTTTGAAACGCAGTCACGGTCATTGACTGCGTAACATTGAAGCAAAAGGTCTACGTTATTATGACGTTGACATCATTAAACTTTTTGGATAGCGCCGCTGTCGCCGTTAGTGTTTATGTAAAATTAAATATTGTTGTAATATAAGAAGCTACATTTGTACTAACATGAATTTTTCTGTGTTTATTTGTTATTTATTCTTCTAAGAAGTGTAAGAATTTGAAATCAATATGTCAAATATGTTTTACGCAATATAGAAAGTCCACAATTTTTTGGATAACCCCTTGTTTGTTAAGCTAAAGTCTATATATGGTAGTTTGAGCTTTATTAGAAATAAAACTTATGAACTTACCAGAAAATATGCCTTCAATGAACATTATTCATAGGAGTTAAGGCATTTATGTTATTTTGAATTGTTCAGGTTAGAATTCAGACTATGCCCAAGCCTGGTCCTGGACAGAGCCCACTTTACAAAGGAACACTTGATTGTGCTATGCAGACAATAAGGAAAGAGGTGATATGTATCTTTATTACTGTGTCTTAAAGTTTCAACATATGTACTGTAAGTTTATGCAGAATTGATTCTAGTTTGATGGTTTACAGGAATCTATTAGCTTACAGATATTACTTTTGAATCTGTTCCTGGAAACGACAAGTATTAAGAAATGAGTGTAAAGTTTCTTCTGTAGGAAACAAATGAGTTTACACCCATGCAGGCAGCAATACTTAGATTACCGGTTAGTGTGACATCTCTATTTTCAAGAGGTTATTTGTGTAGTTAAAGCATACATATTTTATTTAATTTTGATGGTAAAAGTTCTTAAAATTGTCATAAATCATTTTCACATTTGATTCCTCAAACAAATTATTATAAGATATTTGGAAAAAATGTGAAAAAGAAGATTTTGTAATAATATATTTATGGAATGTTTCAGGGATTTTTTGGGTTGTACAAAGGTATGGCTGCTCCATTGACAGGGGTATCACCGATGTTTGCTATATGTTTCCTCGGTTTTGGTGTAGGTAAAAAACTACAGCAGAAACATCCACATGATGATCTTACGTAAGTTTCTCTTAATCATAAGAATTGATTTATACATAATATTTACAACAAAAGTGTGCTATACTGATGGGTTAGATTGCTTGAGTTGATTGTGGAGTGGGAATATAGCTTTAATGCACTCAATGTGAGAATGCACTCAATGTGAGTGATTCAATAGATCTATTAGAATAGCACACTATGTCACAAAATGCTTTTTTGGGGGAAACCATTTAACTAGAGAGGCAAGTTGAACTTGAGCTGGACTTGCCTTTCAACAAGGTCATTTGAAAACACTGAAAAACAGTTGTTTCTGATGTGCGAATCAGGGCCATCATGGCCCTCTTGTTTATTATGTATCTTCTGTAAAATGTCCAAAAAATATCCAAACGAAATCCAAGAAATTAAACTTCCTTATAAATAGTTAAAGTTATAGCACAAGGTTATAGTTGTTATATAACAGAATACAATTTAACCTCTGCATAGCAACACCCTTTGGGTGACAAATATTTTGGTTGTTGCAGAGAGGTTTCTCTACAGAGATGAAATATAATGGGAAAGTTGTTGTTTAGAGGTTATTGCTTTACTGAGGGCCACTCAGCAGAGGTTTTACTGTATGACTATACCCGGAGGATTATATAGTATGATATACATAGAAAATATATCGGGATGTATGTTTATTAAAAATAGCCAAATTTTAGTCAGAAAACATATAATTCATAAAAATAATATATTGTATATGTAACAATGCATGAAAAAATAAAGAAAAAAGACTGTAGTCGTCTCAAGAAATGAAATTGAAAAGATTTTCTAATCTTTTTGTTAATATCCAGGTCAGTTTTAGTATTCTATAGCCCCACAGGTTATTTATCAAGTTACATTTATCAATAGTTACTTAATGCACATTTCACACATACCACCATTATAATTATATAATTTTTATTTTCAGAATATAATATATCATTTATATAGAGATCTTTTATAAATCTCAATTTGAGAAGGTAAGAGAGATAATGAGATAAAATTGACAAAATTAGGCCAATTATAAATATGTTAATTTTTAGCTCGACTATTCGATAAGAATAAGTAGAGCTATTGCAGTCACCCGAGCGTCGGCGTCGGCGTAACCACTTATGTTAAAGTTTTTGTAATAGTTCAAATATTTTCAAAGTCCATTGACATATGGCTTTGAAACTTTGCACACTTGTTCACCATCATGAACCCAACCTGTAGACAGGAGGAGGTAACTCTATCAAGCATTTTGACAGAATTATGCCCCTTTTTCGACTTAGAATTTACGTTAAAGTTTTTTTAATAGTTCAAATATTTTCAAAGTCCATTGACATATGGCTTTGAAACTTTGCACACTTGTTCACCATCATGACCTCAACCTGTAGACAGGAGGAGGTAACTCGATCAAGTATTTTGACAGAATTATGCCCCTTTTTCGACTTAGAATTTACGTTAAAGTTTTTGTAATAGTTCAAATATTTTCAAAGTCCATTGACATATGGCTTTGAAACTTTGCACACTTGTTCACCATCATGACCCCAACCTGTAGACAGGAGGAGGTAACTCTATCAAGCATTTTGACAGAATTATGCCCCTTTTTCGACTTAGAATTTACATTAAAGTTTTTGTAATAGTTCAAATATTTTCAAAGTCCATAGACATATGGCTTTGAAACTTTGCACACTTGTTCAACATCATGACCCCAACCTGTAGACAGCAGGAGGTAACTCTATTAAGCATTTTGACAGAATTATGCCCCTTTTTCGACTTAGAATTTACGTTGAAGTTTTTGTAATAGTTCAAATATTTTCAAAGTGCATTGACATATGGCTTTGAAACTTTGCACACTTGTTCAACATCATGACCCCAACCTGTAAACAGGAGGAGGTAACTCTATCAAGCATTTTGACAGAATTATGCCCCTTTTTCGGCTTAGAATTTACGTTAAAGTTTTTGTAATAGTTCAAATATTTTCAAAGTCCATTGACATATGGCTTTGAAACTTTGCACACTTGTTCACCATCATGACCCCAACCTGTAAACAGGAGGAGGTAACTGTATCAGGCATTTTTTTTACTATCAAGCACTAAGAATAGTCGAGCATGCTGTCCTACCGACAGCTCTTGTTTAATGTACTAAAGGCTATTCATGCTTAAAATCATTACCTTTAACTAAAGCAACCATAAGTTCGATCAAAAATAACTAATTGGTGTAATTTCTCCCCCCCCCCCCCCCCCCCCAAAAATAAAAAAATAATGACTGAATTTTGTCCATTTAGCATTTTACAGTTTTATACTTCATTACTAGATTATTATACAATAGAATCATGTTATAGATATCAATTAATTTTGTTTATTTTTGCACTTTAACATTAAAGTTATAATTACCGGTATTTATATTTACCTATAATAACAATTAAATATTGAAGTACCAAGTCAGTAAAATTGATGACTTAAAAAAATTATTGGTCTAATATTTTACACCATATATTACAAAATCCAATATTCAAAACTTAAAATTTATTATGTAAAACTATTATACAGATATTTATTTTTTTGTACAAGTTAAATTGCTATTTATCGCATGGTTTGGAACTTTTCCTTTGTTCTTATAACCCATTATACTCAGTACACTTCAATGAGCATTTCAAAACTGTATTGATATAATAACAGTACAGTTTTTTCATTGATTCATATAGGAAAAAAACTCGACTGTTATAATTATATTGGTCGAGTTTTTTTCGCACCTTGTATATATCAATACAGTTTTTTCATAGAGGCTCCAATGGGGCAGTGGTAACGACCATTCCCAGTAGCAAAAAAAAAATATAAAAAAAATGAATCAATAAAATTAAATGAATAAATATATAAATACAATGGAAAATATAAACAAAGATAATTAATGAAATGAAATTGACTCTCATTTAATCAAAAGGTACATCCGCTGAATGAATTAATTCCACTGAAAAAAGCCCTTTAATCTTGAACCAATCTTGGTAACAGTATACAATCCGCCTCTAATATTGGATGTCTTTTGTATATTTTTTTGCGGCAGCGAAAACAACTTGAAAAACTGCCTTATTATAAATAACTGTAATGTAGCTAACGATTTATTTATTTATTTCTTTCTATTACAAAAAAGAAAACATTATGTCATTGCGATAAAACAGTTATAGTATATGAAACTCGTTAGTTACGGGGGTATAACACTGGTTGGGGCGACATCTCGGGATGTTTATGCAAAAAAAATTTGTCTCGGCCCAACGGCCTCGCCATTTTTTAGCAGAAACACCCCTTGATGTCGCCCCAGCCAGTGTTATACCCTCGTAACTAACTCGTTTCATGTACTATAACTATTACTTATTGAAATAAAAGGTAACTCCTTAATACATGTAATAGGTCTAGCACACTTCAAAGTGCATTTCAAAGTGCACATCTAGTGCACACCAAGTGCAATTTGTGTAACCTTTTGTTTTAACTCAACTGTAGTTATCCATATAACTTCATATATACAATGTATGTCAAAATCTTTGGTATATTGATGAGATATATTGAGTTATACTGATATCAGCTATTAAGACCACTAATAATTTGTCAAATTTTCCAGTGTTCATGTACTTATATAAAATTCTATTAGAGACTTGCTTACTCGTACAAATGTACTTGTATAAAATGTAATATGAAATGTCAAAAAGATCTTTATTTGTGTCATTGATTAATATATTTTGTATTTTTTTAGTTACTTTCAGTTTTTCAATGCTGGTATGTTGGCAGGTGTATTCACAACAGCAATAATGACTCCCGGAGAGAGAATAAAGTGTTTATTACAGGTGACTTTAATGTTCTTCAGTCATGTTTAATGTGTTTCAGTTTAGCCTGTTGCATACTGGATTTGTATGATAGACTTAACCTGCTTTGTACTTTGAACAATCAAGATACATATAATTGAGTCTGGATAGACTAGTTAGATATTTTGACCCATTTAAGTTCATTTTTAGCTGGACAATACAAACTATATGGAGAGCTGTCCTGCTCGCCCCGGCATCTGCGTTCAGATTAAAGTTTTGGTGCAGTAAAATATTTTTCACTATAACTTTGTCATTTCTTAAGGTATCAACTTCAAATATATGTTCCTTATCATCAACCACATCTTATGTGACAAGGTTCATAACTCTAGCACCAATATTTTCAGATTTATCTCCCCTTGAACTTAGAATTTTCCTTAATTTTTTTTTTTTTTACTGTTACTTCTTATTTCTAAAGGGATCAATTTCATACTTCAAATATATCTACCTTCTCATCATCCACATCTTATGTGACATGGTTCATAACTCTAGCACCAATATTGCAAGAATAACCTCCCCATAAACTTAGATTTTTTTTACTACAAAAATGTAATTTTTTACTATAACTTTTTCAGTTTTAAAGGTATCAACCTCCAACTTCAAATACTTATTCCTTATCATCAATTGCATTTTATGTGACAATGTTCATAACTCTTGAAGCAATATTTACAGATTTATCTCTCTTTGAACTTAGTATTTTTGTTAAGAAATGTTATAACTTCTTTACTTTTAAAGGTATCTACTTCAAACTTCAAATATATATTTCGTATCATTACACACATGTTGTCTGACACGGTTCATAACTCTAGCATGACTATTTCTAGAATTATTCCCCTTGATCTTGGAATTTATGTTAATAATGTTATTTTTTTTACTTTAACTTAAAACATAGTTTTGTCTTTCTTACTGCGTCTAGTATTTTATTAGTCGAGCTTCACTGTCTCCTGTGACAGCTCTTGTTTACCATCTAAAGGCCCAATAAGTCTCAAAAATGCTGTTATTTTTATTTTTCAAAAGTATAATATTTTAATTGTCTTGTTTACAATTCCCATCAACCTAGGTTGCTTATTGACCATATAGATTTTTGTGTTTTGGCAATAAGTACAGTTAAAATGATCAGTATTTTGGTAATTTGTATAAAAATTAAGTTAGAACTTGGTACATTGTATACATTTTACTACTTTAAACACAAATTATTTCATATTAAGTGCTATATACTGCAGGTGGTATGCATATTGCATGTTCTAAATCCAGAGGGGCGTCCATGGCCAGGTGGTTTCAAACCATTTGCCCCTAATCACCGTGGGTTTGAATCCCTACAGGGACTTTGGATTCTTCATGTGAAAAAGCTATCCAGCTATCTTACAGAACGTTGGTGGTTATACTCGGGTGCTTGTTTGTGCCTGAAATAATGCACGGAAGGGCACCTCAGGTCTTCCTCCACCAGTAAAGCTGGAACGACGCCATATGACCTATAACCAATCAAACAAACAAACAAATGTTCTAAATCCATTGTTACAACATTATAAAACACAATCATCATGTTTTTGAGGTTTGATGTGCCTTAAAAGGGAGAGAAAGTTGTATTTTAACTTATTATATATCATTTATTGTTGTGATTTGTAATATAATCTGTAGGAATTAATTCAGTTTTGATACAGTAAAGATGTAGAGGTGCATTCCCATAAACTGAATTGTTGCATCAAATAGCACATTTCCAGTGGGATGAATGTTTTTGATTTTTTTTTTACATTTCTAACATACCACATGTGTAAGGCTTATTTTAGTAGCTGCAGTTTAATGTAAATGTATTTGACATTTACAAGATCAATTTCAAATTTAATACATTATAGTGGCTTTTCAGTAGCAATAAAAAAACTTGTGAAACAAGTATGTAATATGACCTTCTTGCTTATAAATATAGGATATGTGCTGATTTTGTTAATATTTTATTGCAGTGCAGAAATTAATTCTTCAAATTTTGAAGCATATTGCTATAAGTATTTCAAATTACCAAGCAACCTTGTTTTAGATTAATCCAGAAAAGAGACTTGTTTGCAATATCTTAAACTTGTTTTTACTCGACAATGTTACTTATTATATGAATTCTAAGTGCACATTTTGTATTTGTCAACTCATACTTTTGCCTATTGTAACATTGATTTCAATTGGATAAGCATAATGTTTATATGAGCCGCGTCACAACAAAACCAACATAGTGCATTTGTGACCAGCATGGATCCAGACCAGCCTGCACATCCGCGCAGTCTGATCAGGATCCATGCTGTTCGCTATCAGTTTCTCTACTTGTAATAGAGTTGGTAAGCGAACAGCATGGATCCTGATTAGAGTGCGCTGATGCGCAGGCTGGTCTGGATCCATGCTGGTCGCAAACGCACTATGTTGGTTTTGTCGTGACCCGGCTCATATAATCTATATACACAGCTGCTGTAAATTTATGATTTAATTTCTCCCTGAGTAAAAGAAATGTGCTGTCCTACAAATGTGTTGAAAAGATTTTTGAAAAAGTTGTAACCCCTAAATAAATGGATATTTGTTATATAACCCATTCTATAAGGTTAAGGGTTATATATGGTTAGAACTGTTTATATTTGGACATATAACCAGTCATAAAATCTTTAAAGCTATTAATATAAGACAGATATATAATAAACTTGTTAATTAGACTGACTACATTAATTTCTTGACTTCCCGTACAAAACATACCAAATGCTTGATTAGTTTATAT